>NC_090725.1:107124829-107169182 GCF_036898095.1 Palaemon carinicauda | reverse complement strand
CATTAAGTGTTCTGTACATTAAAGGGTGGTTTGTTAACAGTACTACGTACAAGGGAAGGTTTTAAAAGTCCGAATATACATGTTAAATAAATAGGTAAATATGATGTCACTACTTCGCGGATTTTCACCTATCGCGCCCGCGTCTGGAACCTATCTACCGCGATAAACGAGGGTTCACTGTACTAACCTCTCCTCAGTAGTATCCTTGTCCTGCACTACCAACCTGTGTTTGGGTGGAGGCGATCCCGAGCGTTGTCTAGGAACACGCGTTCCTGCTGCTACCCCCGGCTGCGGAATTCTCCGCGAACGATGGTCGCGCGAGGGCGAATGGTCGCGCGGGAGCGCGGGCGCGCAGGCGAATGATCGCGCGGGGGCGAGGTGGGCGCGAGGGTGGGCAGGTGAATGAGCGTGTGTCCGAGGCGGCGAACGCAAGCGATGGCGCGATGGCGAGGAAACGCGCTGCCGCGTGGGTGAGGAAGACCACTGGCGATGTGGATCAACAGGAGATCGGTGGTGAGCTG
This sequence comes from Palaemon carinicauda, assembly GCF_036898095.1. Lineage (NCBI taxonomy): Eukaryota > Metazoa > Arthropoda > Malacostraca > Decapoda > Palaemonidae > Palaemon > Palaemon carinicauda. The sequence continues at coordinate 107,168,661 of NC_090725.1, read as the reverse complement.
GTGAGCGCTGACGCGCAGGTAGGCAATGGCGCGTTGTGGCATGGTGACGCGTTGGCGAGCGATAGCGAGCAGCATGCGCCGGTGAGCGATCGCGCGATGGCGAGCTAGTAGCCGGCGAACCATGTCCCTTCAGCACCTCCAGCTGACGAAGCGTTGGAGAACGTTGGCGCGCAGGCTGTAACACACGCGGGCGGTCCGGAGATCGCCGAGAGAAAACAGGTGATCGCTGACGCGTAGAACGCTGGTGAATAGCGATACCAAAATCGCCTGAGCGCGCTGACGAGCAGGTGAACGCTGGCGAGCAGGTGAACGCTGGCGCGTAGGCGATCGTTGACGCGTGGGAGAACACTGGCAAATAGGCGATACTAAAATTCGTCTGTGCGCGCTGGCGAGCAGGTGATCGCTGGCGCGTAGATGATCGCTGGCGCGTAGATGATCGCTGGCGAGCAGGAGATCGCTGGCGAGCAGAAGGTAGGACACGTGTCCTGTGAAAGGACAGGTGGCGCGGCGCGTTCACGAGCAGGAACTGGAAGATCGCTGGCGCGTTGGCGAACATGTGCTTTTGACACACGCGCAGCACAATGTTGTGTAGCCACAGGATCAGGCAGATGGTGAGCAGGGAGCTCAGCAGGAACTGTAGGATGGTCCGAGGACCGCAGGGCGATGATCCTCAAATGAGCGCTGACGCTCAGAAGAGAGCTGATGAGCAGGAGAGCGCTGGCGAGGAGGCTAACATCAGGAGAGCGCCGACGAGCAGGGTGAGCGCCGACGAGCAGGAGAGCACCGACGAGCAGGAGAGCGCCGACGAGCAGGAGAGCGCCGACGAGCAGGAGAGCGCCGACGAGCAGGAGAGCGCCGACGAGCAGGAGAGCGCCGACGAGCAGGAGAGCGCTAACTAACAGGAGAGCGTTGGCGAACAGGAGAGCGCTAGCGAACAGGGAGAGCGCTAGCGATCAGGAAGCGCTGATGAGCAGGAGAGCGCCTGTGCGCTAACACTGCCTGTCCGCCGGGAGACTGATGTCCGTCAGAAGACCGTTGTCCGTCGGGAAGACCGTTGTTCGTCGGGAAGACCGTTGTCCGTCGGGGAAGACCGTTGCCCGTCAGACTGCTATCCATCTGCATCAGGGCGGATGAAGGAGATGTAGGCTGGTCAGCCAGTGACCTAAAAGGAGCCACCAAGAGCATAGTTGCACGAAAAAAAGGCAAGAGAAGAACCCCCCAAAAGGGGAAAAACTCAAGCCTGGACAGGAAAAACTTCCCTCGGAAGGAAAGTTACCCACCCAAGGAGGCAAGCCTCCTGAGTTCTAAAATGAACTGGAGAGCTGTCAATCGTCACGGGAGTACTTCCAGTAGAAGGAGACACGCCCCTGACGAAAATCCAAAGGGGAGGGCAGCAACAGCCGAATCCCCAGGCCTCCACAAGACAGCTCATACCGTAGCCATATTACAGAAACGAACAAGATCGGTAACTGTAAAAAAATAAAAACAAAAATCATTAGTACACATTCATTCCCCCGGGAAGGCTCCGAAGAGGAATCCCGAGGGAAACAAGAATTACACAACAGGCACGTGCCCTCACAACCACTTACACTCACGGAAGGAGAACTGTAACCAAAACAGAATTATAACAATTATAATTATGAAACTATGTAATTATTTAATTTAAAAATGAATGAACACTAAAGAAAGAACGAAAACCCCGAAAGGAATCGTTCTACAAGCTGAAAAATTAACAACTACAATTAGATTCATAAACTAATTGAGACAAAACGTACGGCGTAGCAACCCCCCCCCCCCACACGGGAAGGAAGCTAAAAGGGCGTAGTAACCCGTAGTAAAAGGGGTAAACGACCTCAAGAGAGAGAAAGAGAGAAAGAGAGAAAGACCGAAGTCAAACTCGATCGCAACCCATAAAATTACGCCGTGGTGGCCTAACTGCCGAGGACTCCACGGAGATATCGTACACTACACACACAACTCTGAAAAGGAAACTTACTGATTTCTATACTTGAATATATATAGCCTACAAACATGAAAACATGTTTACATATATATTGAGTAAAAGAAAAGTAAGCGATTAAGTAAAGGACAAAACAAACAATGGCTGCCAAGCGAGGACCAAGACAGAGACGTCTGTCCCAGTCCGAGCCAAAAGTGAAAGTGAGCATTCACCTGTGTGTGAGGGGGGAGGGGTAGCTAGCTACCACTCCCCTACCACCCCCCCCCCCCCCCCCCGCTAACTAGCGCGGGGGGTAATACACCCTCGTTAAATTCTAATGGCTCGTCATTTCAGCTGCGCTAAAAGGTAAACCCAATGTAAATAGCGTGGTTTGTATTTCGGTTACGGAACAAATAACAATTAATCCCTGAAAGCTTCACAACTCTATGAGTAAAATTGTGGCCATGAAGTTCTTCACAAACAAACAAAAAGGGGGCAAAAACATAACCTCCCCCCAACTCCATTGGAGGAGGTAAAAAGTTTTGAAAGGTTATGAATACAGCACAGGTTTTATCAATCATCAAGGCAGTGTTCTTTTTTTTTTATGAAATACCTTATTGCTTGCTAATGACAGTACACAGGTAAATATAAGATACTTTAATTTCTAGAAATGTTATTTCATTAGTAAAATAAATTTTTGAATATACTTACCCGATGATCATATAGCTGTCAGCTCTGCTGCCCGACAGAAAAACCTACGGGCGGAATACGCCAGCGATCGCTATACAGGTGGGGGTGTACATCAACAGCGCCATCTGTCAAGTAGGTACTCAAGTACTCGATGTCAACACAGAACCAATTTTCTCCTCTGTCCACTGGGTCTCTATTGGGGAGGACGGGTGGGTCCTTTAATTTATGATCATCGGGTAAGTATATTCAAAAATGTTATTTTCATTAGTAAAATAAATTTTTGAATATACTTACCCGATGATCATATAGCTGTCAGCTCTGCTGCCCGACAGAAAAACCTACGGGCGGAATACGCCAGCGATCGCTATACAGGTGGGGGGTGTACATCAACAGCGCCATCTGTCAAGTAGGTACTCAAGTACTCGATGTCAACACAGAACCAATTTTCTCCTCTGTCCACTGGGTCTCTATTGGGGAGGACGGGTGGGTCCTTTAATTTATGATCATCGGGTAAGTATATTCAAAAATTTATTTTACTAATGAAAATAACATTTTTCAATATTAAACTTACCCGATGATCATATAGCTGATTCACACCCAGGGGGGTGGGTAGAGACCAGCATTACATGTTGACATTATTATGAGCTAAGTATTCCGTATTTCATTTTAACAGTTATTCAAAATAACAAACATAAAATAAATAAGTACCTGGTAAGGAAGTCGACTTGAACAATTACTCTGCCTTTTTAAGTACGTCTTCCTTACTGAGCCTCGCGATCCTCATAGGATGCTGAGCGACTCCTAGGAGCTGAAGTATGAAGGGTTGCAACCCATACTAAAGGGCCTCATCAAAACCTCTAATCTAGGCGCTTCTCAAGAAATGACTTTGACCACCCGCCAAATCAAGTAGGATGCGAAAGGCTTCTTAGCCTTCCGGACAACCCAAAAACAATAATAAAACATTTCAAGAGAAAGATTAAAAAAAGGTTATGGAATTAGGGAATTGTAGTGGTCGAGCCCTCACCACTACTGCACTCGTTGCTACGAATGGTCCCAGAGTGTAGCAGTTCTCGTAAAGAGACTGGACATTCTTAAGATAAAAGACGCGAACACTGATTTGCTTTTCCAATAGGTTGCGTCGAATATACTTTGCAGAGATCTATTTTGTTTAAAGGCCACGGAAGTTGCGACAGCTCTAACTTCGTGTGTCCTTACCTTCAGCAAAGCTTGGTCTTCCTCATTCAGATGGGAATGAGCTTCTCGTATTAACAGTCTGATAAAATAGGATAAAGCATTCTCTGACATAGGCAAAGATGGATTCTTAACTGAACACCATAAAGCTTCAGACGGGCCTCGTAAAGGTTTTTAAATAGAACTTAAGAGCTCTTACAGGACATAATACTCTTTCTAGTTCATTTCCAACCATACGATAAGTTTGGAATATCGAACGATATTGGTCAAGGCCGAGAAGGCAGCTCGTGTTTGGCTAGAAAACCAAGTTGTAGAACATGTAGCCGTTTCGGATGAGAATCCGATGTTCTTGCTGAAGGCATGAATCTCACTGACTCTTTTAGCTGTGGTTAAGCATATCAGGAAAAGAGTCTTAAAGGTGAGATCTTTCAGGGAGGCTGATTGAAGCGGTTCGAACCTGTCTGACATAAGGAATCTTAGTACCACGTCTAAATTCCAACCAGGTGTAACCAAACGACGCTCCTTCGTGGTCTCAAAAGACTTAAGGAGGTCCTGTAGATCTTTATTGTTGGAAAGATCTAAGCCTCTGTGACGGAAGACTGATGCCAACATGCTTCTGTAACCCTTGATAGTGGGAGCTGAAAGAGATCGTTCTTTCCTCAGATATAAGAGAAAGTCAGCTATTTGAGTTACAGAGGTACTGGTCGAGGATACGGATACTGACTTGCACCAGTTTCGGAAGATTTCCCACTTCGATTGGTAGATTCTAAGGGTGGATGTTCTCCTTGCTCTAGCAAACGCTCTGGTTGCCTCCTTCGAAAAGCCTCTAGCTCTCGAGAGTCTTTCGATAGTCTGAAGGCAGTCAGACGAAGAGCGTGAAGGCCTTGGTGTACCTTCTTTACGCGTGGCTGACGTAGAAGGTCCACCCTTAGGGGAAGTGTTCTGGGAACGTCTACTAGCCATCGAAGTACCCCGGTGAGTCATTCTCTCGCGGGCCAGAGGGAAGCAACTAGCGTCAACCTTGTCCCTTCGTGAGAGGCGAACTTCTGCAGTACCTTGTTGACAATCTTGAACGGAGGGAATGCATATAGATCTAGATGTGACCAATCTAGTAGAAAGGCATCTATATGAACTACTGCTGGGTCCGGGATAGGTGAGCAAACTATTGGGAGCCTCTTGGTCATCGAGGTTGCGAAGAGATCTATGGTTGGCTGGCCCCAGGTGGCCCAAAGTCTCTTGCATACATCCTTGTGGAGGGTCCATTCTGTTGGAATTATTTGTCCCTTCCGACTGAGACAATCTGCTATGACATTCAAGTTGCCTTGGATGAACCTCGTTACTAGTGAAAAGTCTAGACCTTTTGACCAGGTGAGGAGGTCCCTTGCGATCTCGTACCATGTCAGAGAGTAGGTCCCTCCTTGCTTGGAGATGTACGTCAAAGCCGTGTGTTGTCCGAGTTCACCTCCACCACTTTGCCTTGAAGGAGAGACCTGAAGCTTTTCCAGGTCAGACGTACTGCCAGTAGCTTCTTGCAGTTGAAATGCATTGTCCTTTGACTCGAGTTCCAAAATCCCGAGTATTCCCTACCGTCTAATGTCGCACCCCAGCCTACGTCCGATGCGTCCGAGAAGAGAACGTGGATGGGAGTCTGAACAGTCAGGGGAAGACCCTTTCTAAGGTTGATAAAGTCCTTTCACCAAGTCAGACCAGACTTTATCTTTCCGGAAACCGGGATCGAGACCGCTTCTAGCGTCTTGTCCTTTTTCCAGTGAAAAGCTAGATGGTATAGAAGAGGACGGAGGAGTAGTCTTCCTAGTGACACAAATTGAACCACGGATGACAGTGTCCTTACCAGACTCATCCACAGCCTGACAGGGCAGCGTTCCTTCTTCAGCATCTTCTGGATGGATAGCAGGGCTGGGGGTTGATCGTCTTGTTCAGCAACGTCCTCATCAGAGGGTTCCTCATCCGAAACTGATGAGGAAACGGCAACGGAGTGGGCAACGTCTGACTCGCTGAATCCGGTCGCACTGGTAGATGCGTGACGGAGCCGGACGCAATATCATGGTACTGCTGCACTGTGAACTGTCAACAACCATGGGGACGCGAGGAAGTACAGCGTCAACCCGAAACTGTCTAGACTGTCAGGGTTGTGCAGTCAACACCCTACCGGGTTGCTGAGGTTGACGCACTGCGTCACAACAAGTCACCTCTGCTGGTTGTTGAACGTCTTCCTAGTGACACACTGAACGTCAACAACCACCTCCGAGCGTCGCTTAACGTCAACGTGCGACTGGCAACCCACACTGGGTCGCATCGGTGGAGGAACCACCTCAACTGGCGGACGCGAGTAGGATACCTCAGCGTCAACAGGGCGCACAACCAACCGGTAGGAAGGTTGTTGGCCAGAAGGTTCTTCTCCGTATTAAGTCCTCTATCAAGGACACAAGCTTGGACTGCATGTCTTGCAGCAAAGCCCATTAGGGTCTACGGGAGCAGGTGTGGCAACAGACGGGGGTTAGCGACTGAAGCGGAACCATTTACCATCCCTGGAAGCCTTGTTATGTGTGACATAATAGTACAGCAAAACTTCAAAGGCTCGACAAAAGTTGAGAAGCTGACCTGTAAACAACTGGAGCGTCTCCTGGCTATGCGCCTGGCCGAGTCTACCAGAATTGAGAAGTCTACCTGGGCAGAGGCATGAACTCCCAAGCTGAGAACTTCTCTCGTGTCCTATCAGACTCTCGTTCTATAAGCCAGATAAAAAGAAGGGAAATCAAAAGGCTGTATCCCTAAAACTCCTCCTGGTGCAAAAACCAGTCGCCTAGCCGACGTAACGCTCTCTAGGAGAGCGAGAGAGCACTAGCTTAATAACAACGGCTTCGAAGTAGCTAGGCCTAGTGTAAGTTCTGACGTGAGGCGAACGAGGAGCAGCAGTTACAAGATCCGGACGAAGATCCTTAAAAAATCATCATGATTTAATTAAAGTCCATAGGAGGCTAAGCAGCTTAAGGCTCCTCTCCAAATGACAGAGTCCTCAAAGGAATATCAGTAGGAGGGAGAACAGCACTTTCTCATCTACAGGAACCTTGTCCGAGAAAAGCTAGGTTATCTCAGTGAGGGTCTCACTGGTGCATTAGCAGCAGACCAGAAGGCAACGTTATGTAACTGCTTGACAGTCTGTGAACTGTCAAAAACTGAACTGTCAACCACAACAGGTGCGTGAGGACATACAGCACTGGTGCATTAGTAGCAGACCAGAAGGCAACGTCATGTAACTGCTTGACAGTCTGTGAGCTGGCAACAACCAAAGCTGTGTGGGGAAGCCTCAACTCCTGACTGACTAGTCTGCTGCGGGCGAGTGGCGGTAACCACAGTGGGTTGCGGAGGCTGACGCACCGTGTCAAAACACGGCAGCTTAACTCCACCCTCCTGTTGTTGTGGTAGCACACGCACGTCAACGGAGGGTTCCGTGCGTCTGTGAACGTCAGCATGCGTCTGGCAGGGTCGACTGCGCATGGGTGGAGGAGCTCTCACAGCTGGAGTGTGGGAGCAGGCAGCCACAGCGTCTGCTGGGCGCACAACCGTGGTAGGTTGTAGGCTAACGGGTGCAGCGTCAACCTTCTCCGCACGATACTCCTGCAAAAAGAATGCTAACTGTGTCTGCATAGACTGTAGCAAAGACCACTAGGGTCTACAGCAGCAGGTGCGGCAACAGACGGTGTTACTGCCTGTTGCGGTACCGCTTTACCTCTCTTAGGAGGTGTGCAGTCATCGGAAGACTGCAGCGAGTCCGAACTGACCCAGTGGCTACACCTGGGCCGTTGGACTTGCGCGGAAGGGACCGACTTGCACTTAATAAGCTGCGAGACCTTGGTCCAAGGTTTCTTACGAGAAACCTCTTCCGCAGACGAGAAGTAAATGGGCTCTCTCGTCTTTGTGTGGGTGGGGCGATCTTGGGTAGATACGCCCGAAACCACGGAGGGAAAAACGTCTGTTCGTTGATCAAGGCCTGACGAACCCATAAGTCGTTCGACATTACTTCTCCCCTGGGCTTGGGAGCTTGCAAGAGGTCCCGGACTAGGTGAACGACAGGCACGAACAGACGAACCCTCGGACGCAACACTGTAACACTTTGCGCATATCACTTTATCACTTTGATTTTCTGTTTTGCACTTATTTCACTGAAATCGAAACTTTTACTGATTTCTACCTGAAACACGCAATCCTATCCTTCATTAAAAGGTAGTAATTGCGAAAACAGTCGTATAATGCAACAGAAAACATATATAAAGATAAAGAATTCAGTGGCTGGGAAAGAGACTAAACACTAGATCAAATAAACTACGTTTACAATCTCTCACCGCACATAGCCTGGGAACAAGAATAAAACCCTAGAAACGTTTTACCTTCTTCCCCTACAGCGACTAGGGAGGAGAGTAAAACGAGAACAACGTTACCCGCTTGAACGAAACGTTTTTTCTCCTCTCTCTCCCTCCGTCTCTATCTCTCTCTTTCTCTCTAGATTTCGCACCTGAGAGAAGAGCCCAATTATATATCGTCAAAACATGTTATTTGCTAAAGGAAAAAACTGAAAGGTTTTCCAAATAAAAAGTTCCTTTAATTTAGAATTTAAACCATTTAAGCTAAGAAAGAATGAACGAAACGCTAGAATCGGTTTACTCTTACTGCAAAGTGAAACCGTGATACACTCTCTCTCTATCGTAACGATAGAGCGCATGTTGAACGTCCTGAACGTCAACAACTGCGTAGACTAAAAACTAAACGTTAGTTCATCTTTGAAAACAGTACGAGACTATCAAAGAAATTCTTTCATAAAACATAAAATTTAAAAAGTTTTAAATTCTTTAAAGGTTAAATACGATATAACGGGCTCAACGTTGATTAACTTCGGTTCCAAGTTAGGACCGCCTACTATCAGGAAAGGTCGCATATAAACAAAACATAAAAAATTTATTTTTATATGTTTATAATAAAAGGAAAGTTAATCGAAGAGGCCTAATAAAGGCGGAGAGATATAAAATATATAGATCTATAACGTGTTAAGCAAAATTACTAAAAACCTAAACACACTTCCGTCTAAGGGAAGGGTCGGCCATCTAAAAGTGAAAGAGAGTCCATACTCTCTTTGTCACCATAATTAAATCTATCCAAAATGAGTTCAAGTTTTGAAATGAAGATAAAACCCCTGCATAGCGAAAGCTCAAAACTGGAATAGTGTACTTCACCAAATAGTTGTGAAAACAAATCCAGTTAGTAACAGCGTATTTAGTAGGTCTTGCCAGTGGCACGACAGAGAGAAAATTGGTTCTGTGTTGACATCGAGTACTTGAGTACTTACTTGACAGATGGCGCTGTTGATGTACACCCCCACCTGTATAGCGATCGCTGGCGTATTCCGCCCGTAGGTTTTTCTGTCGGGCAGCAGAGCTGACAGCTATATGATCATCGGGTAAGTTTAATATTGAAAAAAACTATATTGATTGATTGACTTGGAGTTTTCTGACATCCTGACATCGAAGGTCATTGATGCCAATAGAGGAAATGGATCAGTTCTGGCTATTTTCGCTATTGATCAACTAAAATATAAACATCATTTCATTCTTGAAGAACACTGTTTACTTTTGGAAAACTGAGGATGGATTACTTTGCATGCATTATTTGCATTTTCTTGCGGCAGCTTTTCTGTTTTGTATGATGTAATTATTAGCTGGCTTTATTAACCCACTAAGAGCTTCCAAACATTCATGCATTAGTCCCCAAATGCTGTTTTACAACAGTTATTTCTCACCCCTATATTACAGTTCCGATGTGACAGTCTGAACGATCCCCCAGTCTCAGAATTCTCCTTGATAATCTGCGCATGCGCGAACATTACCGTTTGCCAGTGCATACGAGGTTGATGTTTTATTTTCCTGTAATGTTAGCGTGCGCACCTCAACATTATTGCTTGCCAGTACATACGAGCTTGATGTTTTATTTTCATGCGAGCGAAGCGAGCTAATGGCAGAAAAGAACCATTATACAATGTCAAGGAGAATTCTGAGACCGGGGGATCGTTCAGACCGTCACACCGGCATGCATAGGACTATAGTCGTAAGAAGTCTTCCTTTCCTCCAAGATGGTTTGTCTATGCATAGTCCTATGCACAAAAATTTGACATAAACAAAGAACACCTATAATTATTTGGTAAATATGTGATACTTAAATTTCTCACCAAATAAATGAACCACACATTTTTCCAACTGGTTATCGTATGTTTATATGCCTTCCTGACCATTACTATTGCTACAAATCCTTCGCTATTTCAGATTCCCCACCCTAAAACCTGGTTTCCCACCGGGATTCGCCATTATTGTCATTATATAGGCAAGGTACGCAAACTCATACACAGGTGGTTTGCCCCGATATTCGTGGTCAGAAATAGATAAAACAATAGATAGCCAGTTGGAAAAGGACATGGTTCATATATTTGGCTAGAAATTTAAGTTTTAACATATTTACAGGTGTTCTTCTGGAAGGACGAGGTGCCAAAGTTTCGTTATGTACGGTTAGGTTCTTAGTATATGCAACCCCATACATCTCTCTTTTACTGGTTAATTCAAACCCCCAAAAAACCAGTTTCGGAGCCTTAGTAGGGTGACGGCCAGATCCCATAGAAAACGGGAATATTCTGAACTGTGGCTGTCGGTCTAAAAACTATTTTGGCGGGAAAAGCTAACTTAAAAAACCCACCTAACCTATGCTAAAAGCCGTATCCTTACCCAGGGGGGCTTTGCCCCCCCGGACCCCCCCCCACTTACACAACAGTTTCCTTACCTACGAGTACGACAGGAGAAGCTAACTTAAAAAACCCACCTAACCTGTGCTAAAAGCCGTGTCCTTACCCAGGGGGGCTGCGCCCCCCCGGGGGTCCCCCCCCTTACACAACATATTTGAGATCCGTAGACCATTTCCAAACGTTTTTATTCTATACAAGATAACAGTCGGAGCGATAATAAGCAAATTAGGACGCTTGGCCGTAGCGCTACAAACTACCCCCAGTTTCCCAAATAAGAATATCCTAAGATAAGAAATTACTGGGGCCTCTTTTGTACAATTACCACACCAAGTACACTAAAGAGACGCCAAGTTCTACAGACACTAGACCTAGGCCTAAGTAATATCTCCTACTTGCTGTTCGACTGACTGCCAAAGTTTGTCTAATTTTGTATAATCTAATCAAAATAAGACATCTAAAGAGATAAAATAAACGAACTATCATCTATAAATATTCATAACAGCAAAATACTACCAAATGACTCGCAAGCCTTAAGCTACACATGCAAGTGACGAAAGTAGAATTAAAGCCTGTCAATCAAGTCAACCATTAGTAATAATACTTCTTACCTTGTATCCATTTGATCTTATTTCATATGCGGATTCAAAATTAACTCCTAGAGTGTCGCAGTTAACACGCAAAATTCCTACCGATTTATTCGAACTCGATATTGCACTTAACACAAAAATAATTGAAAACCTTTCGCCCAAGACGACATCTTGAAGCAAGGACGACTTTTTAAACAAACCGTCACTCACAGTCACAATGTAAACAATCTTCATCTTCTCGAATCTCTTTCTGTAGGAAATATGGCCCAATATTTGGAGCCAATATGCTCCTTTAAATATGATGCAAAATTAAACATTAGAACAAATCAATATACGGTATATCTTCTTCTCTTTCAGTAGGAAATCTGACTCAACATTTATTTTTATTTAGTTCATATGGGCTTATGTCCCCATTATATACGGCATATATGGGTATACGGATGTATGTACATTATTGTATAGATATGTGAAAAGAAGCGGTTTTGCTTCTTTTTACTGCCATCTTGCACAATTATTGTAAGTTAAATTGTAATTTTGTATAGGCTATTTTGTAATTTACTCTCATAATCCGAGAGGGGTCGCTAGAGTTAATAAAATCCTTTAACATCCTTTAAAAAAGCCAATGTGCTCCTCTAAATATGATACAAAATTAAACATTAGAACTAACAAATGCAGTTGAAAAAAAAAACATTTAAATGTTAGTCTGTTTATAAATGTTCACCATCATCGTCATCCATAACTAGTCCATTGCAGGACAAATTCCTCAGACATGTCCTTCCACTTGCGTCTGTTTATGGTCTTTCTATGGCAGACCATAACCGGAAATTTTCTTAGCTCGGCAATCCATCGTCTTCCCTTCCTTCCCATGCTTCTTTAATATCTCTAGGGACCCATTCTGTTATTCTTAATTCCCATCTATTATCTGGCAATCACAATATATGTCCAGCCCATGTTCATTTATTTCGTACATGTTAGAATATCCTCTAGTTTGCTTTTGTTTCCATCTTGCTCTTTTTCAGTCTTAGTATCATTCCCATCATTGTTATTTTGAGGTGTAACTAGCTCATGTTCAAAGGGTTTAGTAAGGCTCTAAGTTTATGATGTCCTGGGGAAACACTTATTGTCTGTCCTAAGTACGTATATTTATCAACAATTCTCTCTGCCTTTTCATTGAACATAACCTTAGTTACACACACACGTATATATATATATATATATATATATATATATATAGAGAGAGAGAGAGAGAGAGAGAGAGAGAGAGAGAGAGAGAGAGAGAGAGAGAGAGAGAGAGAGAGAGAGAGAGAGAGAGAGAGAGAGAATACAGTGGAAAGACATGTCTGAGGTCTTTGTCCTGCAGTGGACTATATACGGCTGAAGATGATGATGGTGATGACGATGATTACACACACACATAGCTTGTGTCAATACTAAGGAGAAATAGGAAGGGAGTCCATTGCTGTTCGTCGCCTTCAAAATGGCCAATCATCCTTAAAACATGAATAACTCAGTGCATCCTCGAGGTGCAATCCTGCCTTCACAACTTCCAGCTCTCATGCTAGGCAGTCTGTCCCCTTACAACCCCCCCCTCCCCCCCCCCCATCCACAAGTGTCGTCGTCTTATTCTGTGTAATGATTTATATATTTTGTAAATGTATATATAGGCCTACATGCTTGTGCATGTATATATGTACAGTATGTACAGTAAACATATGTACTCTCTCTCTCTCTCTCTCTCTCTCTCTCTCTCTCTCTCTCTCTCTCTCTCTCTCTCTCTAGGCATATATATATATATATATATATATATATATATATATATATATATATATATATATATATATATATATATATATATATATATATATATATATATATGTATATATATATATATATATATATATATATATATATATATATATATATAGAGAGAGAGAGAGAGAGAGAGAGAGAGAGAGAGAGAGAGAGAGAGAGAGAGAGAGAGAGAGAGAGAGAGAGAGAGAGAGAGAGAGAGAGCATCCTGCTTTTCCAACTAGGGTCGTAGCTTAGCAAGTAATAATAATAATAATGTGCGTGTATGTGGGTGTGTTTGTGTTATATATATATATGGGTGTGAATGGGAATGTGTGTGTATGTCATATGGATTTTTTTCTGTCTTTTGCATATGGCAAAGAATAAGCTCATTATCCAGATGTACAATTAATTTATACAAGCTGCGAAACTAAATGCTTCATAGAATATATGTCACTTTACAGAGAAAAATATATTTGCAATTAATAAAAATTGAGTATTAATCATTAAATATTGCAGTGTGCTAGCCAGTGAAAGACTGAATTAATGTCAAAATATGTATAGAAGATTAGAAGATCAATCAAATTCTTCAGTTATGAGTAAAAAAAATTAAATTTTTACTTTTATTCATGTATTTAAGTTTTAAGGTTTAAATGCCACTCATGAATGGCCTAGGTAAGGGACAGTGACAATGCCCTAGAGACTGACATATAATCAGCGCCCAAGCCCCCTCTCCACCCAAGCTAGGACCAAGGAGGGCCAGCCAATGGCTGCTAGTGACTCAGCAGGTAGACCTAAAGGCTCTCCCAAATCCCCTATCCTTAGCTAACAAGGATTGAAGGTTGCAGACACTTATCCCAGCGTAATCAGTGAGTAAAAATATTCTCCAAAATAAAATTAATAAAAATATCTAAAAATATAGGTGTTCCTTGACAATGTAGCCTAATATTGGTTATCTACAACACATACGAAAGTATTATAATAGGCATTTGAATCCTCAGTCAAAAATCTAATAACAGAAAACACAAAAGAAACGTCTTATTAGAAGAAAATGTAATTTTTTTTCAAGTCTAGTTACACCCACACACACAAATATCATCATTAGCCATTGCAAGAGTGCATATATTTATATAGATACTCTATCCTTTTCTAGTCCACTGCAGGAGAAATGCCCCATACATGTCCTTCAACTCCCGTTTGTTTATGGTATTTTTATGCCAGGCTATACCATCAAATTTCCTTTGCTCGTTAATCTATCGTCTTCTCTTCCCTCCCCTGCTTCGTTTGTAATCTCTAGGGACCCAATCTGTTATTCTTTTTGTACATCTATTATCTGTCATTCTCATTTTACGTCGTTATATATAAACAGATCAGCACACCAACAATGAAGTTTGAAAATTAAAGCAACAATATTACAACTGGAATTATGCTCATCACTGAACGTACACTATACTGCAAGAAATGGTTGCACAATTCAACTGTTTAAGGAATAAAACTAGCATTACACCTTGGCATGTCAACGAAATGTAAACAAGAAAGGTGCTCGAAATAAGTAACAGTTACGGAGTCACAGGTGTTAAAAGTGATATTGAAAGTTCCCCCTTCAATATGAAGTTTAACGGAGATGGCTAAGCAGTTGTGTCTCCTAATCATCTAACAAGGTACAGAATACTCAGCCTACCCTTTTGCAATTAAGCATCAGAAATGTTGCATTGCAAAGAGAATAATTCAGAACAAGCAATAAAGCCAATAGATACACTTTACATCTCAGCATTAGAGGTTCTCAAGAATGGCTAGCAAGATTAATGGATATTTGACGGATTCACAGTAGATTAATAATTGGTTGACTCATTGGGCCCTAGTATAAGAGGGGATTTAATATTTTTTTGCAATTATGTATACGAAGTGGAACTTTAAACGATCGAGAATTTACCTTAATTCTTTATTTTCTATGCAATTTCCTTCCACTTGCCTGATCGCAACAACTATGTCTTCTCATGAAAGTTGAGCTGATTTGATAACAAGGGTAGCCTACGTACTTCAAAAATGGTGACCTAATTGCTGATTAGTGTAGATCAGGTTCACTGGTATTAGCGATGCGTTGGGTCCTGCAGGGAGGACTGTCTTAATTTCTTGGTTTTGAGAACACTTTCGCTCAACATCCTGAGAAAATCTTTGAAAATTTGTGTATTTGGGATAGAATGGTGTGTGTGTGTGATATGATCGACGGGTAAGCAGAGAATCAGATGGCGAGACAAAATTAAGGATGATATAGAGAGAAGAAGTTTGGTGGAAGAGGATGCCTTGAATCAAAGGTATTGGAGAGGGCGCATTAGGCAATCGACCCCTTAATATAGAGATAACGTTGGGAAAGAAGGTGTGTGTGATGTGAACGAGTCTGGCAAAGCTGTCTCGTACATATTGTCAGAACATATGATTTATATAGTGAAATACACGTAGACATCAATGCATAGTTACTCTTATTAAACTAGCTGTAAAGTTAATGCCAAATGCGAAAAAAAAAAATGCTGATTGAAGTTATTCGAGGTGATGTAATTAATTATATTCAGATCTCCAGCAGTCTGTTGACAAATGTGATGTAAATTGTTTATATTTAGCGTTAGATTCTGTTTGTAGCTGAGTATTAAATTCAGTGTTAAGTTCATTGCATTGAGGATTGGTGACATTAAGCTAAATAGATATCAAATTGCATTCTTCATAATATTTTCATTAGGTAAAATAAGGGTGTGATGGTTTACCTGCATTATTGAAGGTGAAACTTTAAGTTAATATATGTGAATGTATGCAACTGTTCGTATGTGCGTAGATAGTTGAATCAAGTAGAAAATAATTAGAAACGTGTTTTATTCTGGTCCATAGTGCTCCAGTATCCGCTGATACACTAATTCTTACTGCATTATATAACTGAACTCTGAGAGATGAATTATAATCTAATAAAACATCTACTGGAACTCTACTAGTTATTGGGATAAAATTTTCATTAATATTAATCTAATTGTTGTTAAGGTGATTCTTAATTCATTCTTCTTCACTCAAAGGGTTTAACTACAACATTGTAGTTGTTCAGTGGCTACTTTACTCTTAGCAAGGATGGAAGAGATTCTCTAACAATAGTAAGCAGCTCTTCTAGGAGAAGGACACTTCAAAATCAAACCATTGTTCTCTAGTCTTGGGTAGTGCTATTTTTCCCTGTTGGGGCCCCTGGGCTTATAGCATATTGCTTTTCCAACTAGGGTTGTAGCTTAGCTAATAATAATAATAATAATAATAATAATAATAATAATAATAATAATAATAATAATAATAATAATAATAATAATAATAATAATAATAATACTGTCACGGGTTAGAGTTCTCTTGCTTTAGGGTACACTCAGGCACGCCATTCTATTTCCTTTCCTCACTGGGCTATCTTTCCTTGTAGGAACCCTTTGGCTTATTGCATCTTGCTTTTCCAGCTCGGGTTGTAGCTTAGCAAGTAATAGTGATGATAATAACTATTTTTTTTACTTACCACCCTATATCAAGTTTCATTTTCTAATTGTTTCACATCAAATCTCTGTTAGGGGAATTTAGACCAATTGATAGTTTTGGAATTATCTAGTCATGTCACTGTTCTTAAAATATTTTATTTGATTATTTATTACTTCTCATATAGCCTACAGTAGTTGATTTATTTCATTATTCCCTTTCTTCACTGGGCTATTTTTCCCTGTTGGGGCCCTTGGGCTCATAACATCCTGCTTTTCCAACCACGATTGAAGCTTAGATAATAATAATAATAATAATAATAATAATAATAATAATAATAATAATAATGCCATACCTAATTTTTTGTATTTACAGCTTTGTCTTAAATTTTGACAGACGCTTAGTGACATCACGTTGAGATTGCGCACTCACTAGGGTACATTTCATTGAAAGTAAAACGTAAACAGTTTGTTTAATCTAAAATCTGAAAATGATAATTGCCTATAAATGAATAATATTGAAAGCTTATATTATAGTTTCTGATTATATTTAATATTATTTTATTTTATGTTATCGTAGATGATAAATACTCTCATAATATAGTTAAAAAAGACTCATGGTGTTTCAAGATTGCGCTATCTGCAAAGGCATTGCGCAAATGTTAAAATATCAAGGCAGTAGAAGACGACTTTCTCCTGGAATCGTTTATTTTCCTATAAAGGAATAATATTCAAAGCATATGTTATAGTTTCTGATTATATTTAATATTATTTTGTTTTATATTATCGTCGATGATAAATACACTCATATTATGATTAAAAAGCCACACATGATGTTCCAATGATTGCGCTATTTATAAATAAATTGCGCAAATAGTAAATACTAAGTTAATAGAAGACTACTTTCCATTGTTATTGTTTAGCGGCGTCTTGTACCATCGGCTTCCAGTTAAATAAACCATGGCTAAAACTTACGGAGATAAACCAGTATCCTTCCAATTAGAGGAAAATGGAGAATTCTGGTGTATTGGATCCGAGGTAAGGATTTATATTTGAGGGTTTAATTGATATTTAGGTTGAAGCGAAGTTAATTCTAACAGCTTAAACATGTTTTGTTTAAAAATGTTGACTAGGCGATTTTAATGTATTATATCTGTCTCTTTGTCTTTTGTATCATTGTAGAATGCATCATTATGCTAATATACTACTGTATTTTCCAAAGAAATAAACAGGGATATATTATTTCCTCAAAACATTGCCCCCCATGTAGGGCGAACTACCTGCCGTAGGAGTATATTCTACGCCACCCTATATACGTATGTTTAACCTCTCGACATTATTATTTTCAGAATCACTCTGATTATACGAGCCTCTGTAGTTGGACCTGGTTTAAATTTCAAAAGTTATGACTAAATTCCACATTTTAAAAGGCAAACAAACAAGAACACTACCTAACCTAATCTAGGAGCCTTATCCTAACCTACCGGAGGCGACCCCTGTTAGGACTGCTGTAGGGGTGTATGTATGATAGCAACCATAACGGCAGACTAAGAATATGGCAGTGTAAGGAAGGTCGCAGGGGTGTTAACCCCCCCCCCCAATAGTTAAGTAGGGAAGGAGACAGCTTGTAGATTAGGTTAGGGGGGAAAGTTTACACTAGGTGGTGTCCATTTACTATGCACGTAGGAGGAATTGGCGGGGTGTATGTATGATAGCGGCCACTTGTATGTATTATTATGTCTGACTTAGAATACGGTAGTGTAAGGGGGGGTCGCAGGGGGCGTTAGCCCCCTTGTTAGGTGTATAGGTAAGGACACGACTTGTAGGTTAGGTTAAGGGGAAAAGTTTAGGTTGCTTGATGTCCATTTTTAATTAACGCATGAGGAACTGGCCGCTGATATACAAAGGTTCCGAATAGGCTGCTGATATACGAAGGCTCTCTGCCGTGTCCTTTAGCTTACCCTTAAGACTTAATCTCAACCCTGTGTTTGCTTTTTTTTTTTTTTTTTTTTCAGAATCACTCTGTGTATATAATTGGTTGGGATGGATGGAAACTTCCTTCTTACCTGTCCAATTGATTTTGTTTATGGTGAAAGTGTTGGGGTCTTTTGTGTATTGACGGCCAGGGCCTCCCGCAGGCATAGAAAATGGTAATTTCCTTCCCATTTTATAGTCATTTATTGCTGTGGCCGTTGTATTGCAAGATCCCTTTACAGGAACACCATCTAACCCAAATTTCCCCACCTAACCTAACCTACGAGCCATATCCTTACCTACTTACCTATCCCGCCCGTTTGCAATCCCCCTTACACTACTGTATTATGGCAAGGTAATACTAAATCGTATTTTGTTAAAGAATATGATTTTGCAAGAAAAAGAAAGTTTACACTTGCCCCAGCTAACTACATTCACCTCATAATATATAACAGAAACAAATATACCTGTACTGTACGTATATTATTTAATTTCACCGAAGTTATAATCTTGGGAAGTTTGAGGTGCATCATCCCTTTTCGGATGGAACAGCTTTTTTTTTTTTTTTTGCTGTGGAAGAGATGAATGGCTGTGTGTTCTGCGGTACACCATATGCAAAGCAAGCTAATATAACGAAACATCTTCACAAGATAGTTTGGATCTTTAGAAAAAAACTAACAATTATCCTAGCAATCTTCTTTTGGCATGAACTTTTTGAACAGCGCCTAAAAACATTGGCTTACCATTGTGAGTTAATTTTCCATTATCAACTTGCATGTCACCAACACTAGACTTGGAACAAATTCCTGAATAATCTCCCAGGAGTCCTATCTTATATAAATAAGATGTAAATTCCCTTTGTTGGGTGAATTTCATAACCATTGCTAGTTTGGATTGTTTAAATTATAGAAAAAATCACTTTTATTAGGTCGAAGTTCGTCGCTCTCAGAGTTTAACGTTGCCATCTTCACATTTCGGCTGCTAAGAATGGATATCTCCGACCCTTGCTTCATACTCCCATTACCTGGTTTTGGTTTTAATTTTGGAAATATTGAATTATGATTGGATGAAAAAAAGCCATACGACAATTTCCTGGGTCAAGCGGCGTCTGATTGTTCGTTTCTAATTACCACTCCCACCTATTAGTTCAGTGTTCTGCCACTAAAGTGCTGTTGAATTGAACAAAACGTCATCTACTGTGAATTGTAGGAACTACAGGAGAGAGAAAGTGCATTTTTTGTGTATCTGGAATACAAACCTACGCTATTTATAGGGGTATTTCTTTTGGTGAAGCTGAAGTGACGAGCCATTAGAATTTAGCGAGGGTTAACCACCCATCCCGCTAGTTAGCGGTGGGAGTAGGGGTAGTATTTACCCCTCTCACTCACACACCTGTGACTGCTTCACTTTCCTTTTGGCTCGGATGGAGAACTGTTGTTACTGCTCTTCCTCCTCTCCTTTTGGACTGCTATTGTTAATCTTTTTGTGCTTTTTCTTTCAGTTTGTATGTGTGTGCCCTTGCTTGCTGGTCAAGCATACCTGCCCTGGACCCGAGGGCTGCTCCTGCGGTACTTTCATGTCTTCTGAGGATACTGATCCTCATTGTTTGTGTCCGCCTTGTAGAGGGCAACGATGTGACGTGGATAGTAGGTATATTGAGTGTCGAAAGTGGTCTACCTCCCAGTGAGAAAAGTGTGGGCGAGGGTGTAAGAAGTCTAAAAGGGACTCTTCTCCTTCGAAGGTTTCCTAGAAGCAGAAGAAACCCAAAGCTTCTTGCGCCCCCCCTCCCCCCGACTTTCCTCCGAAGCTTCTACTCAAGCGGTTCCCCCCGCGGTTCTGTCGAGTAGTAGTGCAGGCCCCTGAACTCCTGGTCAAACCCGGTCCTCGAGAGACAAAATTGCCTTCCCTAGCGAGACGACCCCGCCTCTCCCCACAAGGGAGACCTTGTCTCTTTCTCTCCTTTCTTAGGTGTGGCCATCCCTGGGATTGCCCGGTCTGGCCTCCAAGGAGGTGTTCTTGCAGTTGCTTCAGCGAGGTGCGGGATTGTAGTATTTGTCCAGGTCAGAGGTGGACCCTTTGGTCCTGTTCGAAATGGTTGTCTCCAAGGCTTCGTCTGCTGACCTACCAGCAGACTCCGTTCTTGCCTCTTCCTCTGCTCCTTCAGCCGCTGCCGACGACTGCGCTTCTCCTCCCGATCCTTCAGGGGTGGAGCAGAGTCCAAGGGATGTCTCTCGTGTGTGTAACCACCTCTCTTGTTCGCGAGAGAGACCACTCCTAGAGACTCCTCTTCGGAGGCATGCTGTTAATCTGCCTGCAGCTCTGCCTGCCCGTGGGAAGGCTCGTCGTCATGGTCGCCACCCTCACCGAACTCGCCCTCCTCTTCATCTCAGTCGCGCCCCTTCACCCTTGGTGAAGAGATGACTGTTTGGTTTGTTTGCTTTGTCTTCGCGTGCTCCTCTTCGGAGGATCTTCCTAGCTCGTCTGGTTCTCGACCTTCGCCCGTTTCTTTGGACTTCTCTGCTCATCTACGAACCCCGGTTCATGACTTGCCGTTAAGGTTTCGTTTGCAATCCTCCCCTGCTGGTGATCGTCCATTCAAGGATCTTCATTCGGCTGCTCACTGATCTTCGGCTCGCCGTTTTTCGGCCCGGTGCCATTCACCAGCTTGCCGTTCGCCAACTCATTGATCCCCGGTTCACTGATCGCCGACTCATCCGTCTCCTCGCCGATCGACAGCCCATCGGTCTCCTGCTTGCGGGGCGCGGTAGCTGACGTTCTTCCATCTCGTCAGCCTTTGCCAGCTCATCAGCAACCTTTGGTTGCTTACCAGCCCTATCATCACTCGCCGATGACTCGTCACTCCCCTTCAGAGGAGAGTAAGGCTACGGCTCGCTGTCGTTCTTCGGCCCGTTCGGCTCGACACCGTTCTCCGGGCCGATGCCGTTCACCAGCTCACCGCTCGCCAACTTGTTGTTAGCCAGCTCACTGATCCATGGCTCATATACCGCCCTCTCATCGATTTCAGAACGAACAACAGCATACCTTTCATCAGGTGGTTGCACGTGAATGTGTTCCCATAGAGCAACAGCGGTGCCATCAATCCCCTGTTTGCGAACGCTCTGACGGACACCACTAGTTGTGAGGTAGTCAGCTGACCAGACCAATGTCTCCTCGAGCTTCGGCTCTTCCTCCAGGGAAGGACAAGTCTCCTCCGCATCGTTCGCCGTCGGCCCATTCCCCTCCCTACAAACGCAGGACATTGTTTGCGGGGGAAGGGAGAAAAGGGCAGCCTGCAGGGATTCAAAATTTCTAAACTTCCTGCCCTCAGAAGGAGTCCACAGCGCGGAAGGAGACCAGAGCGCAGCAGTGCCACCATCGAGCAGCAACCATGATTCAAAGCCTTGGTTAAGGCAGTACTGTATCCCAAGCTTTCTCTTCGGGTTTGCCATCCTCCTGCCCCTCGAAAACTCCCAGAGTCCCCCGGAGGGAGTCTTCCTCTATGCAGTTCCGAGGCAAAGATCTACGATTCCATCTCCTCTTGACGAGGTACCATTTTCCAGGGTCAAGCTGACCCCTACTAGACCCTCATAGAGAAAGCCTAGGCCCGTTGGTTCAACTCCTCCTCGATCTCCTGTGCCTCACTCGTCACCTCAGTCCGAGGTCCACAGCAAGGAAGAGTCCCTGCCAGACTCACTCCGATCCTCCCTTAGCAAGTAAGTCCTGCGCGATGGTAATACAGCAGTATCAAAACCTGCGGAGGAATCCATCCTTCCCCTGATGGGTGGCAAAGAGAAGGTTCATCCATCAAAACCCTCTGCTCTGGGGACCTTTTTCCCTCCTAGGAGGGATACTAAGGACTCCAAGACACTGCCGAAATCCTCTTCGAGGATTACTGGACTCGCAGAGGGGGTCAGGCCATCGACCAGCCATTACATCGACCATGACCCACCCTGATGATGTCTCGTAGGTGGGAGACGAAGATCTAGCCGTCAGTCCTTTAGAAGCTATGCAGAGATAGTCAGAACATGCCTTTTGGCAAGTTCTGGCCTGCATGAGGGCCCTCAACGGGTTGGCAGACCCACCGATGGCTCCTCAAGAGGGCAAAGATACGGTCCTCGATCGTATCTTTGGCACTCTGAACCCCTAAAGTCCAGTGCAGCCTTGCCCTGGTCTCAGGGGCTGAAGAGTGCCAGGCGGAAGGTTTCCTTCCAGCTCTCAGATTTCTCTGTAACACTCCGTTCGGGCTCGTCCTCGAAACTCCTCCCACCTCCGGGGGTCCAACAGAGGAGATACAGTACCACTAGGTCCTTAATGAGCCCCTCCTGACTCTTCCTCTACACCATTTCTTAGAGGAATTAACGAAGGGAATTTCTCTGGAGAGACTTTCCGGCCTTCAAGTCTCGTTCTCGGCTACGAGGATCCTGAACCAGGAGAAAGTGGTGAAGTACGGCATGCAAGCTACTTCGTGGCTTGATCTGTAGTTAGGATCATTGGGGAACCTGATGCGGACCGAGGATTTTTCCGAGAGAAGCACCAGGAAGGCGATGGATACACTCCTGCTTTCGGGCACTCGTACTATTGAGTTCCCCGCCTACCAAGTCGTGAACTTGTGGGCTAACACCATCTTGAGGCACAGAGACTTGGTAGTCAAGAGTTCCATCGCCAGTCCCCACATGTCGAGATCACAAGACTCTGGAATTCCTCTCTGGAAGGCTCATCTTTGTTTGAGCTGGGAGATGTTGAGCAGGCAGTGGAGAGGTAGAGGAAGTCTCATCAGGACTCTCTCCTCCATAGGGCCATAACATCTAGGACCCACAAACCATCAGCTTTTCCACAGACCAACCAGCCGAAACCAGCTACAAACAGAACTGCAAGTAAAGGCAAGGTGTCTAAGAAGCCCTTTCCTGCCAAGGACAGGAAAGGCTCCAAGTCCTCTCTTGGAGTGAAATATCATAGAGGAGGCAGCTGTGGCTGCAGATGCTAGGATAAGCGATCCTCCCCACTTGTCCATCAAAAGGGGGATTCCTACATTGCTGTTGGAAGAGGAAGATGCAACTCAGGGCTGAACCATGTAGAGTCTCCGTGATTCATACAGGGTATCGTCTCCCGTTCTTGTCATCTTGTGGCGGGATATTGCAAGAACAACCCCCACACCCTTGAATCACTCTAAACAGACCAATGTCTCCTCAATACAACCTTTCCCCTTATGTTATCAGCAGCGGGACTCTTGGACAAAAGGACAACAAACAAAACAAAACATAACCTTAAAACTATATTTCTTAAAACGTAGAAATAAATCATAACCCATCCACAATCAAAACTTAACACTTTAAACTAATCAAAATTTAACACTTTAAACTAATCAAAACTTAACACTAAATCTCTCTCAAAGGAGTTAGTCTCACCAAGGAGGAATCATGGCTTTTTAAATAAATAAACACTTCCACGCTGGTTGAAAAATGATATAAAATATAATCCAGCATTCACACCAGCCTCTAGCTGCAGTCAAAATCAAAATAAGCATTCACCCAAGGCATTCACCACTGCCGTAACCTAACTAAAACATAATCTCTCTCTCTCTCTCTCTCTCTCAAAAACAAAAATAAATCCTCCACAATCTCTCCCTCCACTCATCAAGAATCCAGTGTTAAAAAGCTCCTTTGCGATGGGATCCGCATATGGGCCGCCGAAGTCCAGACCATGTTGGAGAAGGGCGCTCTCCATGATGTTCTCGACGACTCCCCAGGCTTCTTCAGTCGACTCTTTCTTGTGAAAAAGGCATCTGGAGGCTTGAGACCAGTCATCGACCTCTCAGCTCTGAACAAGTTTGTCAAACAAACTACGTTCAGCATGGAGACGACAGACATGGTCAGACAAGTGGTAAGACCACAGGACTTCATGTGCACACTTGACCTAAGGGATGCATACTTCCAGATCCCCCATCTGTCTGTGAAGGGACTAAGGCATTGCTTAAAACAAACTCGAGGAGCTCATCCACAGATCAAGGACCTGTTTATCAGCTCGGGCAGGGTCAAGAAGAGGGTAACGAGGAACACCATCTCCTTATGGATTATACAGGTCATTGACCATGCCATTAATCCTTAACCTCTCTGACGGAAAGGTGTACGACCCAGAGCTCATGACGTCAGGGGCATAAGTACGTCCCTAGCATTCAAGAAGAACCTCGCTCTGATGCAGGTACTTCGAGTGGGTGTTACGGAGGAAACAAACCACCTTCACTGGCGACTACCTGCAAGACACGCACAGGTCTCAAGACATATTTATGATAGGGCCTGTGGTAGCTCCTCATAGGACTTAGCAGTCGTTCGAGGTCAGAGTTTATGGTGATAGTCTACAATGCATGAAAAAGGAATGACTGGCATTTCCTTTTCTTCATCTTCCCCTCTCTTGAGTCATAGCTTTTGAAGACCCTGTCAGCTAGAACTCCTTTAGGTAGTTGGAATGTCTGGTTCTCAGTGTGCATATTCACAAACCTGTTGATTATACATAGCCCATGATAATCAGTTTTGTTATTACACTCAATCACTTTTGCACAGCCTGTCAACCTGCTGGTATTAACAGGCCATTGGTTTATGAGGCGTCAGGATGTTCATCCCTTGTATTATCATGTTCAGATGCAGCGATTCTGGATCAAAGTACTCAGCCAGTTGAAAGGACTTCCATCCACCATAGAGTGATTCTCTTATGTAAAGAATGTAAGGCTTGTATTTGGAAGTAATTTGTATTTTTCTTTGCAATACAAACTTGTAGTTTTTTACATGTACTTTACCTGCTATCACCTATACCCCAGAAATCCTGTCTGTAATGAAAGTGAACAACGCGAATGGTTGTTTACACCTAAATGTAGTTAAAAGTTTTTATTGCTGTATGTTAGCTCGCGCAGATTTCTTATCTTATGTTAAGAACTACAGACTTGTATTGATAGGAAAAATACAAATTATTTCCAAATTCCTCATGTTGGGACTAATAGCTATGATTATATGCAGTGTTCAATATCATAAAGTCAGAAATGTTAATTACTTAAACCATAATTATTATAGTTTGCATTCTTGATTTATGATTCAGTTTAATCATAAGCAAGTTACTTCTAGTTATTGAAAAAATTGAATATATTTATGGTAATCTTTTAATATAGGTTGGCAATTACCTTCGGTTGTTCCGTGGGTCACTTTACAAGAAGTTTCCTGGCATGTACCGCCGATCCATCACAAATGATGAACGGAAGAAGTTAATGGAATTGGGTAAGCTTTGATTGTGTCACTTACTAGTAACTGAATAAGTTTTAATGGTTTTCCGTGAATAAATAAATGTTTTAAATTTCTATCTTATTCCTTGTGCAGAGTAGCCTTTACCATAATGAAGTTTTCTTTATCCCTTTGGTGCTTTTCTGTTATCCAGCTATCATAAGAATGTAACAAAATGTTCCTTAGTCATTTAAATATTTTCCTAATTTTTTTCAATGAGAATTGTTCTAAAATTAGTTCCTTGGCGTAATATAGACCTTCAATCTTTAATAGGAGTGACTTCAGCAAAGCTGAAAACAGCTGTTAATCTTTTTAACAAGATAAACATAATTACCTGGTAGGTGGTGAGTGGGCCCCGTCCACTTGGCAAGTAGAGTTACTTTCACTTTGACCCCTTTGGTGTACTGATGTAATCTCCAATTGTCCTGCTTTGGATTATTGATGCTTTTTCTTTATCTTTATAGATTGTTTGCTTGATTGCCAGTTGATGATGTCAGCTCACTGGCCAAACATACAGCTTTGAGTCCATCTCAACTGAGGATGTGTCCGATATATAAGTAAAGCCATCGTTGATCCTCATCAACTCTGTAGCTTCTGCAGTGGGCGTGACTGTTTGCAGTCCTCCCCCTATCCTGAGTGTAGGGAGTGGCTTCCTGTGCAGTGTGTCAAGTACGCGAAGAAGAAGAAGAAATCTAAGAGGGATTCATCAAGATCAGTCTTGGCTGGCAATGGTCAAACTGATGATAAAGATACTTGAGAGCTTCTTCATCCCTACTTCAGATGTGAAACCTGATGTGTCCCCTTCATCCTCCTCCAGGGCTGAGTTTGCTGAAGAAGGGAGGAGGAGGAAGGGAGCGCTCTCCCTGCTCTCTGGGAATTCTTTGAATGAGACAGGAGTTCTTGCCTTCCACTAGCAAAAGTAATAACCTGTCTCTCTCTCAGAGCATTCCAGCCGTTGTGACTGTCGTTGATGACTCCTGCAAGGACCTGGACCTTGGTTTGCTTTGGCTTTCCCTTGGGATTGATGATGCCCCTAGCACCGTAGACTTTCCAACTGAGTTTGATAGGGCGCTCAGTAGTGTTGATAAGGGACATCATTACCTTAGTAGCCTACCCCAACAAGCAAGGTATAACCGTGTTTTGGTCCCTCTGGGAGTTAGTGAAGCAAGCATATCCTTGGCCATTTGTCATTGTAGTAAAGCTGTCAGCAAAGTATATTCCGGGCAGGAGGAATTTACTAGCAGACAGCAGACCTACTCAACCGTTGGGGCAGGTGGTAAGTGCTGAGTGATCCTGACTACCCTGCGGGGCTGAAAGGCTTCTTGACCTTTTGGGTTCCTCATTAGACAACTTGATCTCCACCCAGCTGAACTAGAAGCCTACAGTTTTCTATTTGCCAATCCCAAACCCTTTCTGCCCTTATGCCTGATACATCAAGTAATCAAAAGACTGTTGACGACTTCAAGTGTCAGGTTGACCTTGTGGCCCACAAGTGGCCATAAGCTGAATGGCTTCCAGATTTGCTAATGCACCTTGTCTAGGTTCCAGTAGAGCTATCTCAATATTCTAACCTTCTCTGTCAGCCCCATCTGCATAGGTACCACGACTCGCTGACTTCCATGTCACTACACAGGTGGAGACTATCCAGTATCTCCAAGTGAAAGTTATTTCATAAGGCACTACACAAGAGATGTCTGGATTTCTGCAAAGAACCTCAGCAGCTGTCTACCAGGGGAAGGGTCCATCTTCTGTGGTTGTTGTGGGCAGGATACTTCTCCGGAGAGAAGCTCCTCTCAGTCTCAGGCTTTCTTTTATGTGGGAATTGTCCGGGATCATGAGGAGCTCCTAACAGTCTTATTACCCCCCTTCAAGGAGCTCACGTCCCCAGCTATGGATGTCACGAAAGTTCTCAGCTCTCTCAAGCGTCAAGTTAACTCTTGTTTGTTAGATCCCTTTGTAGTGCCAGGAGACATTTTATGATAAGAAAGTAATCTTTTATTTCATTGTTTTGTATTTTGTATAATTTATCTTTGTTCCGTAACCGAAATACAAACCACGCTTTTTAAATATTTAACTTAGCTGGTGAATATATAGCTGCAACTCTGTTGCTCGACAGACAAACTCTACGGAAAAAACTCGCCAGCGATCGCTACACAGGTTGCGGGTGTGCCCAACAGCGCCATCTGTCGACCAGATACCCAGCTCTTATGTAAACAAAGACTCAATTTTCTCTCTGTCGACGTGTCGACAAGACGTACTTTACTCGCTGTTGCTAAACTGGAGTTTTTCACATCATATTGGTGAAGTACTATATTCTGGTTTTGAGCTTTCGCAATGCAGGTGTTTTATCTTCATCTTAAATCTTGAACTCGTTTTGGATAGATTTAATTATGGTGACAAAGAGAGTATGGACTTTCTTTCACTTTTAAATGGCTGACCCTTCCCTTAGACTGAAGTGTGTTTAGGCTTTTAGTAATTATCTTATCACGTTATAAATTATTTATAGATTTTCCTCTATATATTTTATATCTCTCCGCCTTTATTAGGCCTCTTCGATTAACTTTCCATTTTTTATAAACATATAAAAATAAATTTTGATGTTTTGTTTATATGCGACCTTTCCTGAGAGTAGGCGGTCCTAACTTGGAAACCGAAGTTAATCAACGTTGAGCCCTTTATATCGTAAATATCTTTTAAAGAGCTAAGGATTTAAAACTTTTTAAATGTAATATTTTATGAAAGAATTTCTTTGATAGTCTTCGTACTGTTTTCAAAGATGAACTAACGTTTAGTTTATTTATGCTACGCAGTTGTTGAAGTTCAGGACGTTCAACATGCGCTCTATCGTTACGATAGAGAGAGAGTGTATCACGGTTTCACTTTGCAGTAAGAGTAAATCGATTCTGACGTTTTTTTCATTCTTTCTTAGCTTAAATGTTTTAAATTCTATTTTAAAGGAACTTTTTATTTGAAAAACCTTTCAGTTTTTTCCTTTAGTCAAATAACATGTTTTTTTGACGAAATATAATTGGGCTCTTCTCTTAGGTGCGAAATCAAGAGAGAAAGAGAGAGAGAGATAGAGACGGAGGGAGAGAGAGGAGAGAAAACGTTCCGTTCAAGCGGGTAACGTTGTTCTCGAGTTACTCTCGTCCCTAGTCTCTGTACGGGGAGGAAGGATAAAACGTTTTTAGTTTTTTATTCTCGTCCCCAGGCTATGTGCGGTGAGAGATTGAAAACGTAGTTTATATGAACTAGTGTTTAGTCTCTTTCCCAGCCACTGAATTTTTTATCTTAAAATATGTTTTCTGTTTTTTGCTGGTATTAATGAGCTTGCATTATACGACTGATTTCGCAATTACTACCTTTTAATGAAGGGTAGAATTGCGTGTTTCAGGTAGAAATCAGTGAAAGTTTCGATTTCAGTGAAATAAGTGCAAAACAAAAAATCGAAGTGATAAAGTGATATGCGCAAAGTGTTACAGTGTTGCGTCCGAGGGTTCGTCTGTTCGTGCCTGTCGTTCACCTAGTCCGGGACCTCTTGCAAGCTCCCAAGCCCAGGGGAGAAGTAATGTCGAACGACTTATGGGTTCGAGAGGCCTTGATCAATGAACAGACGTTTCCCTCTATGGTATCGGGTGTATCTTACCAAGATCTCCCCTACCATAAGACGAGAGAGACGTTTTTTCTCCTCGTCATCCGAAGGCTTTTCGCATAAGAAACCTGTCACAAGGTTTCGAAGCCCTTAAGCGAAAGTCAGTCCTTTCAAGACAGGTCCAGCGTCCTGGTTACAGCCATTAGGACAGCTCTGACCCTATGCAGTCATCGGATAACTGCTCGCCGCCTAACAAAAGCGTAACACAGACTCCGAGAGTCTTTTTTGTTGGCAAAGTGTTGCGGTCACAGACGTTACCCTCGTCTCTTACCACAACCATTTCCGTTGATCCTTAATGGGTTGTATGGCAAGACATGCAGAATATGCTTGCCTCCCTTATGGAAGACTATTCTGCCGATTAGTCCGTTGAGTCTAGCCGTTTATCTCATCGATATCCTGGCTTTCAGCCAACCTAACGTTCCTTTGTGCTTCCTGTTGACGTTGGTGTAGCTAAGTCACGTCAGTCAGGTTGTTTAGAACCACACTCGATGCGGTCTCGTGTGGATTTTCAGCCGCATTTGGACGTTAGGCCACTTGCTGATGCTCCTGTTGACGTTCAAGACGTTCGCTAACAATCGGAGTTGACTTGTTTTGACGCCGTGCGTCAACCTCCGCATTCTAGAGTTGTTTTGACTGCTCAGTCTAGGCAGTCAAAGCAGTCTTGAGTGGACGCTGTGCGTCCTCACGCACCTGTTGTGGTTGACAGTTCAGTTGTTGACAGTTCACAGACTGTCAAGCAGTTACATGACGTTGCGTTCTGGTCCGCTACTAATGCACCAGTGAGTGTGGACTCTGCTTGTAAAGCATTGCCACCACGGTAGGTCTCTCCCTTGCTTGAGACTCAGCTTTTATCGGACAAGGTTCCTGTAGATGAGGAAGTTGCTGTTCCCCCTCCTACTGATATTCCCTTGAGGACTCTGTCAGATGGAGAGGAGCCTAAAGCTGCTTAGCCCCCTATGGACTTTAATTAAATCATGATGATTTTTTTAAGGATCTTTGTCCGGATCTTTTTGTAACTGCTGCTCCTCGTTCGCCTAAACGTCAGAGCTTACACTAGGCCTAGCTACTTCGAAGCCGTTGTTATTAAGCTAGTGCTCTCTCGCTCTCCTAGAGAGCTTTACGTTGGCTAGGCGACTGGTTTATCACCAGGAGGAGTTTGGGGGATACAGCCTTTGCTTTCCCTTCTTTTCAACTGGCTTATAGAGCGAGAGTCTGATATGACATGAGAGAAGTTCTCGGCTTGGGAGTTCATGCCTCTGCCCAGATAGACTTCTCAAATCTCGTAGACTCTCCCTGGCGCCTGGCCAGGAGACGCTCCAAGTTTTTTACAGGTCAACTTCACAGCTGTTTTCGAGCCTTTGAAGTTTTGCTGTACAATTATGTCATGCATAAACAAGGCTTTCAGGGATGGAAAGCGGTACCGCCTCAGTCGCTAACCCCGTCTGTTGCCGCACCTGCTCCCGTAGACCCTAAATGGGCTTTGCTGCAAGACATGCAGTCCAAGCTTGCGTCCTTGATAGAGGACTTTAATGCGGAGAAGGTTGCTGCCGAACCTTCTGGCCAACAACCTTCCAACCGGTCGGTTGTGCGCCCTGTTGACGCTGAGGTAACCTTCTCGCGTCTGCCAGTTGAGATGGTTCCTCCACCGATGCGACCCAGTGTGGGTTGCCAGCCGCACGTTGACGTTAAGCGACGCTCGGAGGTGGTTGTTGACGTTCAGGACGTTCAACAACCAGCAGAGGTGACTTGTTGTGACGCAGTGCGTCAACCTCAGCAACCCGGTAGGGTGTTGACTGCACAACCCAGACGGTCTAGACAGTCTCGGGTTGATGCTGTGCTTCCTCGCGCACCCATGGTTGTTGACAGTTCACAGACTGTGCAGCAGTTCCATGATGTTGCGTCCGGCTCCGTCACGCATGCACCAGTGCGACCGGACTCAGCGAGCCAGACGTTGCCCACTCCGTTGCCGTTTCCTCATCAGTTTTCGGATGAGGAACCCTCTGATGAGGACGTTGCTGAACAACAAGACGATCAGCCCCCAGAATAGATCAAGCCCTGCTATCCATCCAGAAGATGCTGAAGAAGGAACGCTGCTCAGTCAGGCTGTGGATGAGTCTGGTAGGGACGCTGTCATCCGTGGAACAATTTGTGTCACTAGGAAGACTACACCTCCGTCCTCTTCAATACCATCTAGCTTTTCACTGGAAAAAGGACAAGACGCTAGAAGCGGTCTCGATCCCGGTTTCCGAAAAGATAAAGTCTTGTCTGACTTGGTGGAAGGACAATATCAACCTAAGAGAGGGTCTTCCCCTGGCTGTTCAGACTCCCAACCACGTTCTCTTCTCGGACGCATCGGACGTGGGCTGGGGCGCGACACTAGACGGTCGGGAATGCTCAGGACTGTGGAACTCGAGTCAGAGGAGCATGCATATCAACTGCAAGGAGCTGTTGGCAGTACATCTGGCCTTGAAAAGCTTCAAGTCTCTCCTTCGAGGCATAGTGGTGGAAGTTAACTCGGACAACACCACGGCCTTGGCGTACATCTCCAAACAAGGAGGTACCCACTCACTGACGTTGTACGAGATCGCAAGGGACCTGCTCATCTGGTCAAAAGGTCAAGACATCTCCCTAGTAACGAGGTTCATTCAAGGCGACTTGAACGTCATAGCAGATTGTCTCAGTCGGAAAGGGCAAGTAATTCCAACCGAATGGACCCTCCACAAGGATGTGTGCAAGAGACTTTGGGCCACTTGGGGTAAACCATCCATAGATCTCTTTGCAACCTCGCTGACCAAGAGGCTTCCAATCTATTGCTCTCCAGTCCCGGACCCAGCAGCAATACATATAGATGCTTTCCTCCTAGTTTGGTCACATCTGGATCTCTACGCATTCCCACCGTTCAAGATTGTCAACAAGGTACTGCAGAAGTTCGCCTCTCACGAAGGGACAAGGTTGACGTTAGTTGCTTCCCTCTGGCCCGCGAGAGAATGGTTCACCGAGATACTTCGATGGTTAGTAGACGTTCCCAGAAGTCTTCCTCTAAGGTTAGACCTTCTACGTCAGCCACACGTAAAGAAGGTACTCCAAAGCCTCCACGCTCTTCGTCTGACTGCCTTCAGACTATCGAAAGACACTCGAGAGCTAGAGGCTTTTCGAAGGAAGCAGCCAGTGCGATTGCTAGAGCAAGGAGAGCGTCTTCCATTAGAGTCTACCAATCGAAGTGGGAAGTCTTCCGAGACTGGTGCAAGTCAGTTTCTGTATCCTCGACCAGTACCTCTGTAGCTCAAATAGCTGATTTTCTCTTATACCTGAGAAAAGGACGATCCCTTTCAGCTCCCACTATCAAGGGCTACAGAAGCATGTTGGCATCAGTCTTCCGGCATAGAGGCTTAGATCTTTCCAAACATAAAGATCTGCAAGACCTCCTTAAGTCTTTTGAGACCACCAAGGAGCGTCGTTTGGCTACCCCTGGATGGAATTTAGACGTGGTACTAAGATTCCTCATGTCAGACAGGTTGGAGCCGTTACAATCAGCCTCCCTGAAAGATCTCACTCTTAAGACTCTTTTCCTGGTATGCTTAGCCTCGGCTAGAAGAGTCAGTGAGATTCATGCCTTCAGCAAGAACATCGGATTTTCGTCGGAAAAAGCCACTTGTTCGCTGCAACTTGGTTTTCTAGCCAAAAATGAGCTGCCTTCTCGGCCTTGGCCTAAATCTTTCGATATTCCCAGCTTATCGGAGATCGTAGGCAATGAACTAGAAAGAGTCTTATGCCCTGTTAGAGCTCTTAAGTTCTATTTAAAGCGTACTAAACCTTTACGAGGCCAATCTGAAGCTTTATGGTGTTCAGTTAAGAAACCATCCTTGCCTATGTCAAAGAATGCTTGGTCAGACTTTATCAGATTGTTAATACGAGAAGCTCATTCACATCTGAGTGAGGAAGACCGAACTTTGCTTAAGGTGAAGACGCACGAAGTTAGAGCTGTAACAACTTCCGTGGCCTTTAAGCAAAATATATCTCTGCAAAGTATAATGGACGCAACCTATTGGAGAAGCAAGTCAGTGTTCGCGTCATTTTACTTGAAAGATGTCCAGTCTCTTTACGAGAACTGCTACACACTGGGACCATTCGTAGCAGCGAGTGCAGTAGTGGGTGAGGGCTCAACCACTACAATTCCCTAATTCCTTATCCTTTTAATCTGTCTCTTGAAATGTTGTTTTTTTATGGGTTGTCCGGAAGGCTAAGAAGCCTTTCGCATCCTGGTTGATTTGGCGGGTGGTCAAAGTCATTTCTTGAGAGCGCCTAGATTAGGGGTTTGATGAGGTCCTGTTGTATGGGTTGCAACCCTTGATACTTCAGCTCCTAGGGGTCGATCAGCATCCTAAGAGGATCGCGAGGCTCCGTAAGGAAGACGTACTTAAAAGGCAGAGTAATTGTTCAAGTCGACTTCCTTACCAGGTACCTATTTATTTTGTTTTTGTTATTTTGATAACTTCTAAAATGAAATAAAAAACTCTTAGCTCATAAAATGTAAACATATATTACTGGTCTCTACCCACCATCCTGGGTGTGAATCAGCTATATATTCACCGGCTAAGTTAAATATTGAAAAATGATATTTTAATTATAAAATAAATTTTTGAATATACTTACCCGGTGAATATATAAATTAAATGACCCTCCCTTCCTCCCCAATAGAGACGCAGTGGGACGAGGAGAAAATTGAGTCTTTGTTTACATAAGAGCTGGGTATCTGGTCGACAGATGGCGCTGTTGGGCACACCCGCAACCTGTGTAGCGATCGCTGGCGAGTTTTTTCCGTAGAGTTTGTCTGTCGAGCAACAGAGTTGCAGCTATATATTCATCGGGTAAGTATATTCAAAAATTTATTTTATAATTAAAATATCATATTTACATGGGGTATTACTTTCGGCGTAGCTGAATGACGAGCCATTAGATTTTTAACGAGGGTTTACTAGCGAGGGGGTAGGGGAGGGGTAGCTAGCTACCCCTTCCCCCTCACACACCGGTGAACTGATTCACTTCACTTTTGGCTCGGGTGACGGTCAGACGTGTCTACCTCACCCTCGCATATTGACAGCCTTAATCTTTTTTGCTTTTTCTTTCACTGTGTGTTCGGAAGTTGGCCTCTACCTCTATCATGCGGAAGTGGCCTGGCTTACCCGACCGCCCTTGTGGGACTTTTATGTCGGCGGTCGAGACGGACCCTCACACCTTGTGTCCATACTGCAGAGGTCAACGGTGTGATAGAGACAAAGTTTGCTGTGAGTGCAGGGAGTGGTCTACCTCCCATTGGGAGAGGTTTTCCCGGCGACGGAAGAAGTCTAAGCGGGATCTTTCTCCTTCAAGGGTTGCCTTGAAGAAGGAAATTTCCAAGGACTCTTCTTCCGCTGCCCGAACCTCCTTCGAAGCTCCCACTCGATCGATCTCTCGTGAGAGGCCGGCGAGTGGTAGCGTAGGCCATTCTTTTGTTGACCAACCTCGGGGTTCGGGAGAGGGAGTTGCCTCCCATAGCGAGGCAGCTCCTCCTCCTCCTCCGGGGAAGGATGTCAATAACTCTGTCTAATGATGATTTATTGCAGCTTTGGGCTTCCTTGGGGCTTAAGGGTTCGCCCTCCAGGGAAGCCCTGTTTGACTTGATCCAGTTGGAAGCAGCGGTCAAGCAGTCACCGGTGATAGCGGAGGTAGATCCTTTGTCTATCGTCGACGTTGTTGTGGCAGAGGCTTCCGACGGGTCGGGTCAAACCCCTGCCTTGGTTGCTGATGTGGCTGAAGGCTCAGTTCCCCCCTCCGAACATCCTTCGAGGGAGGAGCTGAGTCCAACGGTCTCTCCTGCTGGTGATTCTCCCCTTTGGGGGAGTTCACTGACTGAGACTCCTCTTTGGAGGACCGACGATGGTGTGCCTGCTCCTAGAGGTCGTCTTCTCTGCAAAGCTCGCCCTCCTCTCCGCCGTAGAGGTATTCCTTCTCCCTACAAGGGAGTTAGGAAGCGCCTCTTTGGTTCTTCGCCCTCGACGTCCCCCGCAGAGGTTCCTCCTCGAAGTGAGTCGACCGTTGCAGCTGCATCTCTGGACCTCTCTGCAGATTGTTCGCGATCTCCAACGCCTGCCAGACCTGTGGATCTTCCTTCTCCGTTCCTGGAATCTGACGCGCTGTGGGCCCCCACGCACCCCGTTTTCCAACGGCCTCCGGTCCCTTCGGGGCAGAAGGACTTGTCTCACAATGTGAGCAAGTCTCTTCAGCGCCAGGTTTCACCTGCGCGCCCACGTTCTCCTGCTGTTGCTGAGGACCTTCCTACGTGCCAGCGATCTCCTACTGCAGAGGTAGAGTCAACTCGTCATCGCTATCCTGCTCGTCACCGTGCTCCAGTTTGCCAGCGCTCGCCTACGCGCCAGCGTTCTCCTGTGCACCAGCAATCTCCTACTCGCCAGCGCACATCTGCGCGCCCTGCTCCTGTCACGCGCCAGGCGCGGCCACAATCTCCTGCGCGCCCACGATCTCCAGCTCGCCAGCGATCTTCTCCTGCGCGTCAGCGTGCACCTGCGTGTCATCGTGCACCTGCGCGCGCCCGCGCGCCCTCGATCCCCGGATCTGGGCACAGGCAAGAAGACTCTTCCTTTTCCTTCTCGCCCGCAATCACCTGCGCGCCCTCGGAGCTCGCCCACGCGTCAGCCCTCGCCTGCGCGCCATCGTGCGCACTCGCCTTTGCGCACTTCCAGAGTTGGACGAGACACTACACGCCCACGTGCTCACGAAAAGTTTCCTGCACGCGCCCACGAGCAGCCTCCGGTACGCGCTTCTACACCTGTTGACCCTGCGCCCCAGCCGCCTGCTCCAGACCGCGCACCTGCGATCTCCTGCGCGCCCGCGCGATCTATCGCCCGCGCGATCTATCGCCTGCGCGCAAGCACTCTTCAGCGCGCCCGGGAGCACACGATCCTGCTCTCCAAAGGTCACCTACGCGCCCACGTGCTATCTCTCCTGAGCGCGATCGCTCACCTTCTCGCCCTACGCGCCATCGCTCACCTTCTCGCCCTACGCGCCATCGCTCACCTTCTCGCCCTACGCGCCATCGCTCACCTTCTCGCCCTACGCGCCATCGCTCACCTTTTCGCCCTACGCGCCATCGCTCACCTTCTCGCCCTACACGCCATCGCTCACCTTCTCGCCCTACGCGCCGTCATTCGCCCGGCCGCCAACGCTTGCCCTACGCGCCGATGCTCGCCTGCGCGCCGTCATTTGCCCGGCCGCCAACGCTCGCCCTTACGGCCGCGCGCGCCCACACGCACTCTTGCCCACGCGCCCCCTCGCCCGCGCTTTGATCGCGAGCGCGCGAACCTGTGATTTGTCCATCGCGCGAGCACCAGCGCAATTCACGACGGGTTTTGCAGCGCGAGCAGCCGAGAGAGTCTTCAGGAGCACGCACAACCAGGTCATCATCTTCACGATCCCCCCCCATTCTTCTTCCTTTCAGGCAGGCCCTATGGTGTCTACTCCAAAGGATCGCCCGATCCCCTTCCCTCCAGTGGGAGTCTCTGACACGGCGTCTGTCAGTCGTCAGCCTTGGTTTGGGTCCCTTATCAGAGCTGTGGTCCAATCTGTTAAGCCTGCCTTCGCTGATTTGGGTCTCAAACCAACGACCCCACTTAAGAGGAAGAGAGGAGTAGAGTTCGTGGTTACTTCTCCTAGGGTCAAACTGGCTGCTAAGAAGTCCGTAGGGCCCCCCCCTCAGACATTCTCTCCTTCTCCTGTGGACGAAGCCTTTCCGTTCTCAGGAGAATCTACCGAGGTGAGACCTTCTCCCACCGCACCAATGGGAGAGACCCAACCACAAGTAGGAGAATCGTTGCGTACAGGGGCGAAGAAGAGCCCTCAGACTTCTTTGCTGGAGTCCTGCATCCCTCCTAGAAGGGAACCGAAGGACTCAAAGACCGTCCCGAAGTCTTATTCAAGGATTCGACCAGAGCCAGCGAGACCCCAGGAGAACGTCCACGTGTCCCCCCAAGTAAAGCAGTTGGGGACGGGAGACTTTGCTGCCAATTCACCAGGAGGAGAGCAGCATGATTCAGAGCACGCCTTCTGGCAAGTCCTGACTTTGATGAGGCATCTCAACAAGTTCAAGGACCCCGAGACCGCCCCTCGTGAAGGCAAGGATATGGTCCTGGACCAAGTCTATGGCACTCAAAAACCCTCTAAGGCCAGTGCGGCTCTGCCTTGGTCCCAAGGGGTGAAAAGTGCCAGAGATAAGGTTGAGGGCCAGCTCTCGGAACTCGCCTCCTCCAGCCATTCCTCTGCTGGTAACAAGCTCCTCCCACCTCCTCGTGTGCAACAGAGGAGGTACTTTGAGATAATGGAGGAGCCTTGTTTAGCTCTCCCACTCCACCACTCCATAGAAGAGCTTACCAGGGGAGTCTCTCTTGAGACTCTCCCCAACCGGCAGGTGACATTCTCGGCAACGGAGATCCTGAGTCAGGAGAAGGTCGCAAAGTGTGCCATGCAGGCCACTTCGTGGCTGGATTTCGTGGCTGGATGTCTGGCTAGGGTCTCTGGGCATCCTGCTGCGTTCCGAGGATCTGTCCAAGGAAAGCACCAGGAAGGCCCTGGAGACCTTCCTCCTCTCGGGCACACGTACCATCGAGTTTCTGGCCCACCAAGTTTCGAACTTGTGGGCAAACTCGATCTTGAAACGACGTGATGCGGTGACCGAGAGGTTCCACGCGAAGGTCCCAGCCATGGATGTCTGCAAGCTCAGACACACTTCCATCCTAGGAAAGAGCCTGTTTGAGCCCAAGGATGTGGAACAGGCAGCTGAGAGGTGGAGGAAATCGAACCACGATTCTCTCCTCCAAAGGGCTCTTACATCTAAGCCCTACAAACCTCCAGCACCCCAACAACCTCGCCAGTCCAAGTTGACGAAACCGGCACCGGCAGCAAAGATGAAGGTGTCCAAACAACAGCCCTTTCCTGTCAAAGACAAGAAGGGCGGAAAGTCCTCCAGGGGAGGCAAACGCTAGGATTGGCAATCCCCCTGCATGTCCACCAGTGGGGGGATGCCTACAAAGTAGCGCATTCAGGTGGCAGCAACTCGGGGCCGATTCCTGGACGATCTCCGTGATCAGTCAGGGATATCGCATCCCGTTCATAACATCTCTTCCTCCCCTGACAGCGAATCCAGTGTCGTTGAGCTCCCTTGCCATGGGATCGGTAAAGGGGCTAGCCCTTCGGGCAGAAGTTGAGACCATGCTCATGAAGGATGCTCTCCAGGAGGTCGTCAACGGCTCCCCAGGCTTTTTCAGTCGACACTTTCTTGTAAAGAAGGCGTCTGGAGGCTGGAGACCCGTCATCGACCTCTCAGCCCTGAACAAGTTTGTCAAACAAACTCTGTTCAGCATGGAGACAGCAGACACGGTCAGACTTGCAGTGAGACCGCAAGACTTCATGTGTACACTGGATCTGAAGGACGCGTATTTCCAGATCCCAATCCATCCGTCTTCTAGGAAGTACTTGAGATTCAGCCTAGACAACAAGATCTACCAGTTCAAGGTGCTGTGTTTCGGTCTCTCCACAGCACCCCAGATATTCACCAGAGTGTTCATCCTGATATC
This sequence comes from Palaemon carinicauda, assembly GCF_036898095.1. Classification (NCBI taxonomy): domain Eukaryota; kingdom Metazoa; phylum Arthropoda; class Malacostraca; order Decapoda; family Palaemonidae; genus Palaemon; species Palaemon carinicauda. The sequence goes on along the minus strand of NC_090725.1, from coordinate 107,129,656 downwards.
TTCGTGGGCACACAGGATCGGCATCCGTCTCCTCCGTTATCTGGACGACTGGCTGATCCTGGCAGACTCGGAGTCGACCCTTCTTCGACACCGAGACTAGCTTCTGGGACTTTGCCAAGATCTAGGGATCTTGGTAAATCTCGAGAAGTCTTCTCTGCTTCCATCTCAACGACTGGTATATCTAGGCATGATATTGGACACCAATCTCCACAAAGCCTTTCCATCAGACAACAGGATAGCAAGGCTGAGGAGGGTCGCAGATCCTTTCCTCAGACGAGAAGAGCTTCCAGCCCAATCGTGGTTACGTCTCCTAAGTCACCTTTCCTCCTTGGCCCGTCTGGTTCCAAATGGCCGCCTCAGGATGAGATCCCTACAATGGCGGCTCATGTCCTGGTGGAATCAAGGCCACGATTCCCCGGACATCCTGGTCCCTATGGGTCCTGCGGAACGGACGGACCTTCAGTGGTGGGTGACGGACGCAAACCTTTGAAAGGGAGTGGATCTTCTCGTCCTCCCCCCGGATTTGATGCTGTTCTCGGACGCTTCAAAAGAAGGGTGGGGTGCCCACGTTCTGAACCACTGGATCTCAGGCCTATGGTCAGAATCAGAAAAGTGCCTCCACATAAATCTGCTAGAAATGAAGGCCGTATATCTGGTACTTCAACAGTTCCAACGGATCCTGGCAGGTAACTCTGTGGTGGTGATGAGCGACAACACCACAGTGGTGGCTTACATCAACAAGCAGGGAGGTACCTTTTCACAACAGCTATCCCATCTTGCAGTAGAGGTACTGAGATGGACCGAAGTCCACTCGATTCCACTATCGGCTCGCTTCATTCCGGGCAAGAGGAATGTGCTTGCCGACAGTCTGAGCAGAGCATCGCAGATAGTGAGTACCGAGTGGTCTTTGGATCCTCTAGTAGCCAGCAAAGTCCTGACTTTGTGGGGTTCCCCGACGGTGGACCTGTTCGCGACAGCCTTGAACTTCAAGCTTCCGCTGTACTGTTCCCCAGTCCCGGACCCCAAGGCACTCTGGCAAGATGCCTTCCAACAACGGTTGGACATCATCGACGTTTGCGCCTTCCCACCGTTCTGTCTGATGAGAAGGGTGCTCAACAAGACCAGACTATCGGTCAACCTGTCAATGACCCTAATAACTCCGCTATGGCATCATGCAGAGTGGTTCCCGGACCTTCTGCAGCTCCTGACGGAACTCCCGAGAGAGCTTCCTCCACGACACGAGCTATTCAAGCAACCACACTGCAACATCTTCCACAAAGCCGTAGCATCGCTTCGGCTTCACGACTGGAGACTATCCAGCATCTCCTCACAGAGAGAGGCTTTTCGCAACAAGTTGCGGAGAGGATGTCTCGACACCTGCGAAAGTCATCTGCAGGGGTCTACCAGGCGAAGTGGAGAGTCTGCTGTGGTTGGTGTCGTGGAAGGGGTATCTCTCCCCTCGATGCCACTATTCCAGCAATAGCTGAGTTTCTTGTGTGTTTGCGGGAAGAAATGCTCCTTTCGGTCTCGGCGGTGAAAGGCTATCACTCAACCTTAAGCCGGGCCTTCAGGCTGAAAGGAATGGACATTTCCTCCTCGCTGGAACTCTCCCCACTCATACGAAGCTACGAGCTTACCTGCCCTCAGTCGGAGGTGAGACCTCCTCCATGGAACGTGGTTCGTGTCCTCAGGTTTCTTAACCAGAGCGTCAATATAAGCATTCCGACTTTTTTCCGTCACGCTTAAACGCACCAGAAATCAGCCAATTATCAAATATAACTATTTATCAACTAGTATAAGTGTGTGTATGTGTGTGTGTGTGCGCGCGGGCGCATGCGCGTGCGTGTGTCCGTCCGTATGCATGTATAAGTACACATACATGTGCATGTATATACTTATGCGCAACTGTGTTTTCATATATATGTTTGGTATGTAAATGCATGTGTATATATATATATATATATATATATATATATATATATATATATATATATATATATATATATATATATATATATATATATATATATATATATATATATATATATATATATATATATATATATATATATATATATATATATATATCGTCGTCGGCGCCCACTCGTGTCCGAGTATTGGGTTCTGTCGTTAGCCATCAGCCTCCTATCTGTGGGGTGGGTGCTTATGCCTGATGTGGCTGTTAAGTCCTAGTCTGTGGTGGAAGAGTCGCGGACAGTGTTCACAAGGGAGGGTAGGTGGTGGGCGGGGCTGTTCTAATCGCTCTCTCCTTCTTCTCCTCCTAGCCTCCTCATTTTGTCTCCTCCTCTCCTCGAAGTCCACGGTGCCATGGTGTACTGTACTCCTCCAGGTTTTCCTGTCCCTGGCTGTTTCTTCCCATGAGGAAGGATCGATGTCAGTTAGGGCCAGGGTGCGCTTTAGTTGATCATTATAGCGCATTTTCGGGGCTCCTCGTGGTCTGGTGCCCTGGGTCAGTTCTCCGTAGAATATTTTCTTTGGGAGCCTAGATGGATCCATCCTATGCACGTGTCCTATCCAGCGGAGGCGGTGGTGGATGATGGTGGCCTCCACGCTGGTCAGCGATGCACGTTCTAAGACATCAATGTTGGTGGTGTGGCTCTCCTAGGGGATTTTCAAGATCTGCCTCAGTTTCATTTGTTGGAAGCGTTCTAGGATTTTAATATCGTTTCTATATAGCGTCCATGTTTCACATGCATACAGGAGCGTGGAGAGGACTACTGCCCTGAACACCATTATTTTGGTGGTCATTGTCAGTGCGTGGTTGTTAAATACGCGGCAGTTGAGTCGGCCAAAGGCGGACTGGGCTGCCCTGATCCTGTTCTCCACGTCCTTTTTGCTTGTGGGATCTGATGTTAGGATGCTCCCTAGGTAGGAGAACTGGTCCACCTGTTCTAACGGTTGGTCATTCACTGTGGTATTGAAGTTGGGGAGCATCAGTCCTGGTGGATGTTGGACGAGGGTCTTGGTTTTGTCTGAGTTGACTTGCATCCCAAAACGTTCGTAGGCAGAGTTGTATGCATCAGCTAACGACTGCAGGTCCTCTGCCGTCTGACCTGGGGTGGCATTGTCGTCAGCATACTGCAGTTCTCGTACTGCACACAAGGTGGTCTTGGTTCTGGCGCGGAGTCTAGCGAGGTTGAAAGCGCCTCCATCCATGCGGAAACGTAGGTTGACTGAGGGTGTGTCTGGGGGAATCTCGTTGAGCATTGCTGCGGTGTATAGCGAGAAACACGTCGGGGCCAGAACACAGCCCTGCTTCAGGCCGCCGTTGGTGGGGAATGGGTCTGAAAGAGAGTTCTGGTGGCAGACTCTCCCAACCATTCCGTCATGGAGGGCACGCACCAGCTTGACAAAATCGGGTGGGCAGCCATATCTTTTGAGGACAGCCCACATGGCAGGTCGAGGTACTTTGTCGAAGGCCTTTTTCAAATCCCAGAAGATGAACATTATGGGCTGTTGTTGTTCGAGGCTCTTCTCTTGTAGTTGTTGCGCACAGAAGACCATGTCTATGGTCCCGTGGGAAGGTCGAAAGCCGCACTGGGACTCTGGCAGGACGTCTTCTGCGAGAATAAGGAGGCGGTCAAGGAGAATCCGAGCGAAAATCTTACTCGCGATGCTTAGTAGTGATATTCCCCTGTAGTTGTTACAGTTCTCCCTGTCTCCCTTCTTGAAGATGGTAACGATGTTTGCATCGCGGAAGTCACTGGGGGGGGGGTCTTGGTCTCCCATATTTTCAGTATAAGGAGCATCAAACGGTTCCTCAAGCCGGGGCCACCGTGAGTGAGGAGCTCCAACGGGATGTTGTCTGGCCCTGGGGCTTTGCTGGGCTTCATGCGCTGCAGGGCCTTGTTGAAGTCCTGGATGGAGGGTGGTAGTGCCATCCAGTGACGGACGGGATGCTGCGGGGTCATTCGCAGGAGATCGTCTGGGGTGTCTGCTTGGTCATTGAGGAGGTTCTCAAAGTGAGACCTCCACCTGGCCAGGATACCCTCGCTGTCGGTGATGGTCGTGGCCCCATCCGCGTCCTTCAGGCTGCCCACTGATGACCGTGTGGGACCGAATATTTCTTTTGTTGCTGCATAGAAGCTGCGCAGGTCACGTTGGTCAGCGAAACTCTGTATTTCTGCAGCTTTTCTTTGCCACCAGGTGTTCTGGGCTTCACGGATACCTCTTTGGCAACCAGCTTCAGCCACCTTGTGAGCACATTTGTTAGCTGCTGTTGGTTGGTTTTCCAAAGTCAGGCGTGCTTGTCGTTTGGTTTCAATGAGAAGAGAGATGGTAGCATCATTCTCATCAAACCAATCCTGCCGTTTCTTGGTGGTGTAGCCTAGTGTTTCCTCCGCGGCACGGGCCATGGCGTTTCTGAGGGGGGTCCAGTGGTGCTCGACAGTGGCCTGACCCACAGGGTCTGCGAGGTATTGTTCGCAGGCCTCCTTGTAGTTCTGTGCCACCTGTGGGTTACGGAGCTTACTACAATCAAAGCGTTGGTGTGGTACGCTGTCAGGTGCCCTTCTGGGTGGTCGTAGGGTCGTCACGGAGAGTCGGGAGATGAGGAGTCTGTGGTCCGTCCAGCAGTCGTCTGCTCCGGGCTTGGATCGGGTGATGCGGACGTCTCCTCGGTCTCTGGCTCTGGTCAGGACGTAGTCCAGGGTGTGCCAGTGTTTAGACCGTGGGTGTCTCCATGTGGTCTTTTGTCGCTTTGGTAACTGGAAGATGGTGTTGGTTACCACAAGTTGGTGTTCTGCACACAGACCCAGTAGGAGTTGGCCATTGGCGTTGCAATTTCCAATGCCATGGCGGCCGATG
>NC_090725.1:106904829-107119829 GCF_036898095.1 Palaemon carinicauda | reverse complement strand
TCTCTCTCTCTCTTTTTCTCTCTCTCTCTCTCTCTGCGTTTCCTTTCCCTTTATAGTTTTGTGAAATTTCGTTGTCCAGTCATTCGGTAATGAGAAGTCATTTTCGCTTTCGGCATCGAAAGAAAAATTTGTTTCTTCAATATACTCATCACTGGAGGATTCAGAACTAGTGCTCTCATTATCAAACAGGTTATCATTATCAAATTCCTCAACAAGAATATCATTTATTTCATCTAAAGAAATAACCTTCCTCTTTAGACCGTTCATTACAAAAGGAACAACAAATAACCACTTATGCATGAACGCCCGAGCGCACTGATAGGAAACCAGTTGTCTAACATCAAGCTACCTTCAGAAAAATAGTTGCCAGACATCATATAAGTTTCAATTCACAGTCCCCATAGGCTGAGAGTGTTGCCAAGTGGTGATCCTATACTTACTATACGAGTAAACGTAATATCACGAGACTGACGGCTTGTAAAAGGCAATTAAAGTCATGAACGGAATATACAGTTGAAGGCGGGTACCGAGTAGATCGTGGTGAACGGTTTATCACGTGGGTGACGCTTAACAGGTTAAAAAAACATTTTATATAGTTCGGTATTTTCTCTATCCATCCTCTCCCAGAAAACCTTCAAATGTGAATTATCGGAATGTGTGCAGATCTTGACAGTGCGATAACTAGTTAGCGACTGAGAATGAAAAAAATAAAAAGCCCGATTGACGATGCTGATGAAGAGGATATCGAATACCGATTTTTCCCTAATTGATTTTTTCTACGTTCTGTCTAATCCAATGTACAGTACATTCTTATATAAAGGGCGAACCCCAACATTTCTTGATGCTGCTACACTTTAATTATAGATATTTTACCACCTATTTATAATCTTTATTTATAATAACATCTTTAGTAAAAGCTCTTCAATATCACTTTCAGGAGTAAATGCGTTTATGATCGACGATGAAACGTAAAAAAAAACGTTTTCCTTTTAAGGAGGCGTTTTTTTAGGAAAAAAAGCACGAAACAAAATTGCTAATATTTCATTTATTTTGATTTTCTAAGGATAAATAAAACAACATTAATTATAACATTATTATTACATAGTACCTGGTAAGATATCTTTTGCCGCAAAAGTTAACCTATAGACAGATGTTAAAATTGGTTAGCGAGTTCGTTATGATCGGCGATGGAATGTACTAAACAAAGTAATGGGTTTGGTTGTAGTGACATGTTTGGCAGTAGCATGATATAAAATAGTCTTTATTTAATTTAATTTTTGGTTTCAAAAGTACTATATAAAAGAATTTCAAACAATTTAGATGAAACGGAGCACAACGCACTACTACTGATATGGAATATTATACATATAGGTGTTGGACAGTTAGGCTAGCCTAGCGACAAGTTCACACAACAGATGGGCAAACCTTAACATTTTTCATCCAAAACTAGTCTTAAAATGTTTGAACAGAAATCTTTCTCTCACATTCTCCCCCCCCCCTTCTCAGACATCGGGGAACCATCACCCCCCCCCCCATACAATTAAGAAAATAGATTTCCTACGCTTCGCGGTGCTTGACTCGTGGATTTAGAATGCTCCTCGCAGATACAGGAAATTTAATTTTTAAAAACTATCGATCGCGTAATTGAGGAATCGCGTAATTAGAACACGTGTAATTCGGGACCCTACTGTATATATATATATATATATTACATATATAATAAAAAATCAATAACCATAATAACAAAAATATTCATAATGTTATTTACCTTCAAATTAGGTGACTGGATTTCATGGAGGCATTTGTAGCTTTATGTTGAGCAATCATTATATATTTATATATACATATATATATATATATATATATATATATATATACATATATATATATATATATATATATATATATATATATATATATATATATATATATATATATATATATTCAAGTGGCACTATCACTTATTATTATTTACGAACACAAATTTTCATTGTTCACACAAATACAGATATTTACAAAAAAAGCAATTACCTTACTATTACTAAGCACAATTAGAATTTTCTGATACATTTTTTTTTTTTTTTTTTTTTTTTTACTTTTTTCACTTCATTTTTTTCACTTATTCATTATTTACAAACATGCAACACATCACATTTATTGTGATGTGGATGGACCACCACCAACATCTTTGTGCCATTCCTTGAAATGCTCAATGCTACAAATGCCTGGTTTCTCGGGGCATCCATCGCAGCAATACCTGGTTTTTTTCTCGACCTTGCATACTCTGCACCGCTTCCGGGGTTTTTGATTGCCTCCTGGTGTAGGAGGAAGCTGGATAAAAGCATGAATTACTTCCTCTACCTTCCTTTTGCGGCCTGCTCTAGGGTTCGCAGCAATAAACTTCTCTCCTACTTCAATTCCTTTTGGACTGTGAGTCTCAATTATTTCTTCAACAGCTTTCAGGATGAATCTCTTGATGGTGCTTTTTTTGTTGACTTTATTCTTGTAAAGTAGGAAGCTGTTTAGCATGAGAAGCATAATGAAATGCAATCCTAATTTCTTGAACCATGCCAGAGACTTGCGGCTTGGATCTATGGGTTCCAAAAGCTGATCTGCTTTATCAACACCTCCCATAAAATCATTATATTTTTCTATCATGTGAGGCTTTTTGAAACTTATTTTCCTTCCACCAGGCAACACTTGCTGTTTTTCGACAAATAATGTTGATTCATAACAAGTGGAAATAACATACACTTCCCTCTTATCATTCCATTTGACAATCAAAGTATTGTCTTTCCTGACAAATGATGCTTGATGGTTTATCAACTTTTCTCCTCTCAGTTCATTTGGCACTCCTCTGTTAGGACGAATGGTGCCAGTCATCAATGTCTCTTGCGTGAGCAAAAAGTGTGCCAAACGAATACTCGAATACCAGCTGTCTACAAAAATGTGACGTCCTTGCCCAAGGACAGAGTTTGCCAAATGCACAACTATTTTCTCACTGATAGACAACTCATCAGCCCCAGGGACATTTGGTAAAACATAAGAGTCACTAGTTTCTTTTCCATAATAGATTTGAAAATTGTAGCGGTATCCTCTCCACTCTTTTTCACTGTTGCACATGACAAAAACCTTTATGCCAAAGCGAGCTCGTTTGGTTTTTATAAATTGGCGAAAGCCAAGTCGTCCTTTCCATAATACCAATGCTTCATCAATGGCGATATTTTTCCCTGGATCGACATTTCCCATCATGGGCACGAGAATCTTTTCACGAAATGTATCCAATCGTGTAGATGGCATCCTTTTGTTTACATTCTCTGGCAAGGTAAATCTCAAAAATTTCATTATTGATAGATATCTATCTCTGCTCATGATAGATGAACAAAAAAAATGAACACCTGGTTCGTAAGGTTGCCTTGTCCAATACTGGTTTATTTCACTATACTTACACTGTCCTGTATATATATATAAAGCCAGAAAGACATACAATTCACCCACTGTAATTTCATGCCATTTCAGTCTGTTTATTTTACCATTGAGTTCAGGATTTTCTTCAAAAAAATGCTTCGCACGTTCATTTGAACATTCCACGATGTGCGCTACAATATCACCTGTGATGAATTTTTTCACGCACTCTATCACTGATGAGTCACTGCTTATTCCAAGGTTGGGATTCACACCACTATAGGCCTGCCTTAGGGGAGGTACTGAATTAGGCCTCTTATCAGCAAAAACATCAATACGTGACCATCCACCACCTAAAGAAAGGAATGATTCGTCGTCACTTTCATGGATATCACTCTCCATTGACGTATAGTCTTCACTGTCTGAATCCCCTATATCCTCCTCTGGATGATATGAATCATCACTGTCCGAAATCTCAATGTCAGATATTATGAAATTAACACAAAAAGGCAAAAACACACCAGAAAACGTTCGTTTGACCGCCACCACCAACTCGCGCGCGACTGCTGGTGATGCTGCTATCACAAGGATGAATGCCCAGTTTTCTTTTATTCTGGAAAATCCCATTTTCTATAGTAGACGAATAAGAGGACCACATGCATTACGAATAGGGGAAACTAATCTATTGTGGCCATTCCGACTTTCTTTATGTCTCGGTGGGATTTAATATAACCTTGGGACACCTGTGAGACCCATCGTAATATATACGGCAAAAATGATGGGTCAACCGTAAGACCCGTCGTGCGGAAGAGGTTAAGAGACCTCCGTTCGAACCATTACGCTAGGCTTCTGATCGTCACCTGACTTGGAAGACGGTGTTCCTGCTCGCTCTGGCCTCGGCCAAGCGAGTCAGTGAACTTCATGGTCTCTCGTACGACGTCGCCCATTCAAGGGGATGGGGGGAGGTAATGTTCGGGTTCGTCCCTAAGTTTGTTGCTAAGACCTAGAATCCTGGAGTTCCGACCCACGGTTCGACTCCTTCAGGATTTTGAGTCTCCGTTCTGTAACAGATGACCCAGACCATATCCTACTGTGCCCAGTAAGGAGTCTGAGGCTCTATCTTAAGAGAACAGCTGCAGTTCGTCCTCGAGTGCAAGCCCTGTTTGTGAGCACAGGAAGGACGAAGAGGAGGGTCACTAAGAACACCATCTCAGCTTGGATTCGCAGGGTCATCCACCATTCCCTGAATCCAAACCCTCCTCCGTCACGTCGCCCGAGAGCACACGATGTCAGAGGCATCGCTACATCCCTGGCATTCGAGAGAAACTTCTCAGTGACGCAGGTTCTACAAGCTGGGCTCTGGAAGCGTCAAACGACCTTCACAGCCCTCTACCTGCAGGACGTGACCCACAGGAGGCTCGATACGTTCTCTATCGGCCCTGTGGTGGCTGCACAACAGCTGGTCTAACCTCAGGCTCCTTAATGGACAAGTAGCAGAAGGTTGAGGGCATTGTTATCCGGTTTTAGTCTGCATGAATGAAAAAGTATGTCTGGCCCTTACTCTTTTCTTCATCCTCCCTTCTCTTGGGGAAAGCAGCATCCTGGGTTCTCTGCACAGCTGACCTCAAACCACTGCAGGTAAACCATGCTTCCTTGTGTTCCTAGTATTAAATAATACTGTCGCGTCCCCCATAGCCTGACGAGGTGGTATTGGGAACGTCCTAGCCTAGATTTCCATCTAAAGGACTTAAGGTCAACTTCCTAGGACGAGTCACACTTCTTTCCTTCACACACTAGCTTATGTAGGCCGCACGTTCCTTGCGGAGCAAGGAACTTGCGAGGTGCAGGGACTCCTTATCTCGAGTGCTACACACTCGGATCCTGAGTCCCCGGGCAAAGCCAAAGCCAGTAAGGCTGGGACTTACCACCCTACCTAAGGGTTAAGTCACCCCATGTAAATAGCGTGGTTTGTATTTCGGTTACGGAAAAAATGACAAATTCGGAGATAATTTGTATTTTTCCTAACCATACAAACGTTAGCTATTTACACATACTTGCCCGTCAACCCTGTCCCCCGTGAAGTCCTACCTCTAAGCGAAGTGAATCAGTTCACCGGTGTGTGAGGGGGGAGGGGTAGCTAGCTACCCCTCCCCTACCCCCTCGCTAACTAGTGGTGGGGTAGTAAACCCTTGTTAAAAATCTAATGGCTCGTCATTCAGCTACGCCGAAAGTAATACCCCATGTAAATAGCTAAGGTTTGTATGGTTAGGAAAAATACGAATTATCTCTGAATTTGTCATTTATTTGTTGGTAAAGTTAGGGGTTGAATTATTAGGATTTAGGATGGCTCGGTTAGTTCTTGTTGGTAGTAGTCAATGTGGAGGATTCATACTTACAGATTGCCTTGGGATAAGTTGTCTGAGGGTTAAATCCAGGGTAATGGTCTTACATAGTATTTATGTTATTTATCTCTTATATCAAAGTGGATTTCTATAACTACCCCTGTGATTTGTTACTACCCACCCTCTGCACATTGTGGGATTAGCACAATAGATGCTTGGGAAGACTTATGAAAGTAAACAGAATTTTTAAAGGAAATTATTATTTCCATACTTGAATGGTACAATACTCATTGGATTCCACCCTCTCCCCCAAACTTAGTAGGAAATAAACCAGAATAGGGAATTCAATGTGGTGGCCTCTACCAGCCACGAAGTGTGACAGTAGTTCTTGAGGTATTGGTATAGAAGGGCTAGTAATACATATCCACTACTAATCCTCATAACTTTTTGGTTTGTCAACCAAGTTGCCCAATGATTGTTTGGTAATTATTGGAATAATAAATTTTAAACATATAAAAATTACCCGGTAGTTATATATATAGCTTTCGTCCCTGACGTCATGGCAGAAAATTCAAAACTCGCGCCAATCGTCGATTGGATAGCCAGGTGTACCACCCCTGCGCCCTAGCGAGGTACCTGGGAACCATTCCAGGAACCCTCATATATTCCCTGACGTCGCTAGCGGCGACACGTGGATATTCTGCTCGTCAAATTATTGATCTTACTTAGGTGAAGTACAAAACTTTGGTTGTTGACTCCCACTTGTTTGATTTCACTTTTGAATATTCTTTAATACGATTGGATATAGAAAATTTTGACCGTTGCTTGTTGGATTTCTCTTTAAATTTTTCAAAATGGCCACCCCCCCCTATAACTTTTAGGTTGTGTGTCAGTAGGTGTAAGACCTGAATAGCTAAAGCTTCTCTTGATCCCCATTCTCTCTGCGTTACTTGCAGAGGTAAAGAATGTGATTTGGGGGATCGTTGTGATGAGTGTGTTCTTTTATCAGAGCATGAATGGATTGAGTTTGACCGGTATAGACGTAAACTCAGAAGGGATAGATTGAGACGAAGTTCTTCTCGTTCTTCTAAAGACTTTTCCTCTTCCCATGTCACTAACCCTATTCCTTCCCCTGTAGTGGTAGATCCTGATCCCGCTACTGTAACTGCTAATGAGCCGACGCTCAAAGACATGTTGGTTGCGATTCAAGCGCTGGGCGTAAAGTGGAATCGCTTGCGGCGGACAGAACTCAGCTTATGTCCGACGTTAAGCAGTTGAAGGGTGAAAGTGCAAAAAGTGCTGTGGAGGGTGCGCCTGCTTGCGTCTGTCGTCCTCCTAGTCCTAGACCTCTTCCGAGCTCCCCAACCCCTGGGAGAAGGAATGTCGAACGGCGAAAGGAGACGAGAGGCTTTAAAACTCGAGCAGACGTCCCCTCAAACGTACCTGTTGGCGTTTCCCAGGACGTTCACCCTCACCCATGGAAAGGTGAGGTTAAGTGTTTCTCGTCGTCTTCGGATGACGCTTTGCCTAAAAGAGGCTGGAAGCTTGCTTCCAGACCTCTTAAGAGGTACTGTAGTAGGTTGGCCTTGGCACCAACCGCCCGTTAAGATACTACCGCTAGAGAGTTATGAGGTCCTTTGACTGGCCAGACAGTACTACATAGGACCCTTCTCTCTGGTTACGGTTCTTTCCCTTTGCCTACACAGACAGCGAATAGTCTGGCCTATTCTTTACTGATTCTCCTCTGTCCTCATACACCTGACAACACTGAGATTGCCAAACAATTCTTCTTCACCCAATTGGTTAACTACTGCACTGTAATTGTTAAGTGGCTACTTTCCTCATGATAAGGGTAGAAGAGACTCTTCAGCTATGGTAAGCAGCTCTTCTAGGAGAAGGACACTCCAAAATCAAACCATTGTTCTCCAGTCTTGGGTACTGCCATAACCTCTGTACCATGGTCTTCCACTGTCTTGGGTTAGAGTTCTCTTGCTTGAGGGTACACTCGGGCACACTTCTATCTAGTTTCTCTTCCTCTTGTTTTGTTAAAGTTTTTATAGTTTTTATAGGAAATATTTATTTTAATGTTGTTACTATACTTAAAATATTTTAGTTTTCTTTATTTCCTTTCCTCACTGGGCTATTTTCCCTGTTGGGGCCCCTGGGCTTATAGCATCCTGCTTTTCCAACTAGGGTTGTAGCTTAGCATTTAATAATAATAATAATAAAGGGATTTTGACGAAGGAAAAATCTATTTCTGGGCGAGAGACCTGTGCCGCCCAGTGGAAACACTCCTTTATAGCACATCTTCTATGAACATTTTTATATTTTTCTCTTCGGTTTTTTCGTTAAAAATGTTTTAATAACATGCTACCTGTTGGCTCCGGGGAGACAACTAGGAGAGACCCGGGGGTCGTAACATGCCTACCGGGGTAGGGGGAGTCAAAAGGGGAGGGAGGAAGGGGTTCAATGACTCCCCGCCAGCCACAAGAACCCAAACGAACACCGACAATAAATAATATAACAACAAATATCCGCTCCTCCGTGATACCCCACGAACAAAAATTTCTACGTTACAGTGAACCCTCGTTTATCGCGGTAGATAGGTTCCAGACGCGGGCGCGATAGGTGAAAATCCGCGAAGTAGTGACAGCATATTTACCTATTTATTTAACATGTATATTCGGACTTTTAAAACCTTCCCTTGTACGTAGTACTGTTAACAAACCACCCTTTACACCCTGTAATGTACAGAACACTTAATGCATGTACTACAGCACCCTAAACTAAAACAGGCACAAATATTAAAGGCGATTTTATATCATGTGTTTCCTAAACACCTAAAAAGCACGATAAAAAATGGCAACCAATGTTTTGTTTACGTTCATCTCTGATCATAATGAAGAAACAAACTCATTTAGTGTACACATATATGTACGTATGGTTAGTTTTTGCATCGATTATATTGATTATACAGTACTGTATGTTGATTTTTTTATTACCAATGTTTTAGTTTACGTATTTTTCTTAGGACTTCCAAATGAAATCTTTTTCTTTATGACGCCGCCTGAAACGACGGCGTGTACGCTCAGTAAACAACCACGCTCAGAACAAACAAGGCATTTAACACGCATGATGATAGTGATAAATAATGATACAGTACATACAGTATTTACAGTACAAAGCATTTACAAAATATGTTACCTTACAAATATAAATTATACAGTACTTGTACGTAGCAAAGCAGGAAAACAATTTGAGAGAGAGAGAGAGAGAGAGAGAGAGAGAGAGAGAGAGAGAGAGAGAGAGAGAGAGAGAGAGAGAGAGAGAGAGAGAGAGAGAGAGAGAGAGATTGTTTTACGTACGTAAATGTAAATTTTAAACAAAAAAAATATGATAGGTTACAACATGTAGACTTTTAAAACCTTCCCTTTAACTTAATGCATACAGTACGTACAGTACTAAACTATAAAACAGGTTAAAGTAAAAAATAAAGATTGTTACTGTACTCACCACGAAAGAAGTTCCAGAAAAACTTGAATGACGATGGCGATGAATTTGCTGCACAGTAGAAATGATGATGATGAAGCTGATGATGTGTTCTACTGTGCAGTCAATGATAGTATTTTACGTCTCTTCAGACGGAGGTGTCTTTTCTTGGGACACCTCTTCAACTTCTTCAATTTCTTCCGAAGGCGTACTAGCAGGAGGAACTGGCTCTTTTTTGCGAGGCTGAAAAAACATTGTGATCGGAAGTTGTTGCCGCTGCTTCTTTTTTCGATCCAAGAGCATCCTGTAGGGAGTCGTGATGTCATCGACCTTGTTGCAGAATTGCATCGCGCGAACCATATCCTCGTCCCACTCTTGCAACATTTCTTTCGCCTCCTTCATATGGTTGCAGAACTTGGCGAGCCGTTCTAATGTTAAGCCCGTTTCTTCTACATTTTCTTGGGTCTCTTCCTGGGTACCCTCACTCTCTTCCTCACTTGCCGATTTCGTCAGGTCTTCGAGATCTGCGTCAGTTAGGGGCTGGGAATGGCAGTCCAACAACTCGTCGACGTCTTCAGTCGTCATGTCGCCAAACCCGTCACCCCCAATTATGGCAGCCAACTGCACAGATTTCCGTATTGCAGAGTGTTGGATTTCCGACGGAGTAAATCCCTTGTCGTCGTAAACAATATCGGGCCACAGCTTCTTCCAGCTCGCATTTACAGTTGCAGGTTTCATCTCTTGAAGTGCCTTTTGAATATTCTGCAGGCACGTGGCTATGGTGTACTGCCGCCAGTACGCCTTCAAGTTGAAGTCTTCATCCTCGTCATCTTGGGCAGCATCCACACACGCAACGAGGTCCGCCAAGGTATTCTTCGTGTAGAGGGCCTTGAACGCCCTGATAACCCCCTGGTCCATTGGTTGAATTAATGACGTGGTGTTGGGTGGCAGGAACTCAACCTGAACGCCCTCACGCGACAGGTCAGTTGCGTGTCCACCAGCGTTATCCATAAGGAGAAGGATCTTGAATGGCAAGCCCTTCTCTAAGAGATATTCATGGACTTGCGGGATGAAACACTGGTGGAACCAGTTGGAGGTCAGCATCTTCGTAATCCATGCCTTTTGATTATGCATCCAGTACACGGGAAGGAGATTCTTATTTTTGTTTTTCAAAGCGCGAGGATTTTTCGACTTATAAATAAGCCCCGGCTTTAACAAAAATCCAGCAGCATTGCCACACATCACGAGGGTAACGCGATCCTTGAATGCCTTAAAGCCAGAGGCTTTGGCTTCCTCTTTGAACAGGAAAGTTCGCGACGGCATTCTCTTCCAAAACAAGCCGGTTTCATCCATATTAAAGACTTGTTCCGGCTTGTATCCACCTTCAGCGATAATGTTCTTGAAAGTCTGGTTCACGTAAGTTTCAGCAGCGGCAGTGTCAGCGGAAGCAGACTCCCCATGCAGGGAAACGCTTTTCAGGGCGAAGCGTTTCTGAAACTTCGCGAACCATCCTTTGCTGGCGGAAAAACGTTGTTTCTGACGCTGGGAATCAGTGGAGGTCCCTGGTTGAGGATCATCTACATCATCATCTTCTTCAGCATGGTCGCCATCGTCGTCATGAGGTTCCTTTGCCGCAAAATTCTCATACAAGCTCAAAGCCTTTGTTCGGATGGTGTTCGTATCCAACGCTATGTTCTTCTTCCGACAGTCGGCAATCCACACAGCTAAAGCACCTTCCATGCGTACGATCGTTTTATTACGCGTTGTAACGACTCGCTTCGCTGATCTGCTAAAGGTGATTGCAGCAGTCTTTCTAATGTTCGCCTCGTCCTTCCTGATGTAGCGAACGGTGGATTCGTTGATGCCAAAATGGCGGCCGGCGGCCGCGTAACTTCTACCATCTTTTAACATGTCGAGAAGCGTAACCTTCTCAGCTATCGTCATCATTCTTCGGTGGCGTTTAGGCTCACTACCAGCCTTACTAGAAGCAGAACGCTTGGGAGCCATTGTAACAGAAAGTTCAACAAAAAGTTCAACTTAAAACAGTCGCACACAGCACAGATTCAACTTCACAAACTTAAGAATGTCTACTCAGCAATACGCGGAAAGAGAAAGTGAACGATGCAGTCCCGCGAGAACTCTGATGCTGCGGGTTGGAGATGCGGGCCAAACACCAATCACAGGCTAGATAACAAAACTTGAGTTTTGATTCGTCATCTATCAGCGCTTGAACCAATCACAACCCGTCTTATACAGTACTATGGTGCGTTGGTTACTCATAGAAGATGTCCCGCGCACACTGAACGTACGTAGATTAAGTACAATACCGTAATAATAATAAATAATGATAATAATACTGTACAGTAATAATAATAATAATAATGATTAATAATAATAACAATAATAATTTTATTAACAACAACAACAATAATAATAATAATAACAATAATAATAAAAATTTACGTACGTACGCTATTTTACGCCTCTCTCTCTCTCTCTCTCTCTCTCTCTCTCTCTCTCTCTCTCTCTCTCTCTCTCTCTCTCTCGTACGCTTACAGTACTTATTCGAAATGTGATTTTTGCAACAAAGAATATTATTGGATGCAGTACTGTACTACGTACGTATACATACAAAAGATTCATGGAAAAGAAGCACATCCATTACAGTACACACCATTCTAATATGGTATGACTGCATCTGATTTGCGTTTCATGTTCGATTTAATTTTACTACGTACTGAATTATCGTATGATCACATTCTCTTTTCGTGTTTTATTTCTTTCTGTGCTGAATTATATATCATATGTAATGCAATGAACAATCAGTAAGAGCAGATATTACTATAATTACAGTATTAATGGAATTACAGGTAACAAAATATCGTATTTGGTTATCTTCAGATTTCGCGGTATTTTCGAATTTTCCGGAAAATCCGCGATATGTATATATATATGGGTTATGGGAAAACCCCGCGAAGTGGTGAATCCGCGATTGTCGAACCGCGAAGTAGCGAGGGTTCACTGTATAGTAGAAACTAAAATAATACAGTACACAACGAAACATAACCAATACACAACCGAGTTCCCCCCGCCGACCGATGGCCAATCAGAGCGGCGGGGAAAAAAGGCTACGACAAGGCATGAGAATGAATGTACTAGACTGAAACCCCGGTGGATGTTCTCGGTACCAACTAGTGAGTCATAAGGTATCCCAGGAAGGGATGGTGTGAGGGGAGGAGGAGGTGGTGGCAAGGGTGAGGTACGAGAAGGACTTGATCCGTAATGCCAAACTGCTCACGCAACATGAGAGACGAGAGGAATCCCTGAATTGGGGATAATGGGGGGGGGGAGGAGGCAACGAGAACTAACCAATGAGAGGGCAGGAGGCAATCACGTGGACATGAGGGAGGACAGGAGTACCAACCTGACCGATGGAACCACATCAGTAAAACGGAATGATCATAAACGGAATGAGCAATAAAATAGTGTAAAATAATGTACAATAATGTTAAATGATGTAACACATTGAACTGGTTTATAGGCATGCGTAACTTAAAATAAAATTAGTAAGAGAAGGACGCAAGGGAATGGCAGGGCGATAATAGCTGGCAGCCCTCCAGAGCGGGAGGAGTCACGCTGGACAGGGTTACCAACATAACTTCTACCTCGGGTAGATGCCGAATGGTAGGAAACAAATAAAATAACAACTGCCCCGCGAGAGTCCCACTCAAACTAAGCGATAACTAGACTAGACGGTAATCGCAATAATTATTAATAAGATCAATATAATAATATAAACACTTAATGCGGTAGCGAAACCAACTAGACCGTGCCCGAAGGCAGGCTTGCCAACCGAGTTCAAAACTATGATACGTAGTATATCATCAAAACATCAAAATAATATCCAAAGCACAATGATGAGGTGTAATCGGTGAGAAAAACCTCCAAAATAAGGTTCGAAACGAAAAACAATCAGTATGGAAGACCAATTGTAATACGTTAAGAACGAGCGAAGGCGGTAGCAAGCCAGCAAGGGAGCCGCAAGCGGTCCGACAAGAGGAAAAAATAAAACCTCGAATAAAATTAAAATTAATGGCAATGCTACCCCCAAAAGCTCAAAACTCATAGATCTGGTACTTAACTTAGATGGGGAGACCAGGGAATCCGCCATCGGCAAAAAGAAATGAGATATGAACGAAAAAACCGAAGAGAAAAATATACAAATGTTCATATAAGATGTGCTATAAAGGAGCGTTTCCACTGGGCGGCACAGCTCGGAGCCCAGAAATAATAATAATGATTTGATAAGGCCAACCAACGTCCTGCTATTTCGCGGCCTGGCTGTAGCCAGTGGGATACACCAGAGTCATTTGAAAGTTCTCCGACTAAACGTCCTGCTAGGATGTCGGACACTACCAAGGATCCTACTAAGCAGTTGTCAGGACCAGGCTTAACCTCGATACAGGCTCCCACGCAGCCTTCAGACTGGTTTTCACCATCCAGGCGCTCTGTACGCCTGAGTGATGAGGAGAACGTTGTGGTATCATCACCAGTATCGCAACGTTCAGATCCTAATTTTATCATGCTACAAGAGATGCAAAACAGGCTCTTGTCGTTCATGCAGAACTACCAACGTAGCGACAAGCCTCAAGCTGACACACGTGACAGTTATTGTCAGGATCGAGACAGCGAGCAGTCAGCTCAGTACGTTTTGAAACGTCCTGTAGGACGTGTTCCCGAGCGTAGTCTTAAGCGTGTGGTGGTTCATGATCTCGAACGTCCTCCTATTCGAGGCTCCGAGCTTCCTGCTAGCTACATTGAACCTCCTTTAGGACGTGATCCTGAACGATCAGCTAAGTTGTCAGTTGACAGCCCTAATGTCGAACGTGCTTTACTTCGAGGCGCAGAACGTCCTAAAAAGCGCAAAGAGGTCCTTCAGTCAGATCGTGTGCTCGAACGTCCTTCTAAGAGAGACGTCGAACGTCGTGTCAAACAGGCTGTCCAACGTCCTACGAAACAGTCTGCCGAACGTCCTGCGAAACAGGCTGTCGAACGTCCTAGTTCTCAGGACGCCTACCGCTCATCAAAATACCTTAGTGAATGTCCTCCAGGACGTGTTTCCGAGCGACAAACAGCCGAACAGGTCGTTGAGCGGGAAGCGGTTCGCAGCGCTGAACGCTTGTCAGGAAGCGACGGCAAGCACCTTTCAGAACACGATCCTGAACGCCCTACTTCTTACCATATTTCAGACGCTTCAGAAGTTAGTCTTGATTATGACGATGAGGCTTACACTCTCCAAGATAACGCTGATTCTAACGCAGTTCACGTTCAGGAACTCATTAGTTCCGATCGCGTTGATCGCGAGCGTTTGGCTGAGTGGCAAGTAACACGCCAGCTTGATAATATTCGTAAGGATACAGTTTCTGTTGCTGTCGGAACTCAGGATCTTCTCGAGAAGGATACTGCGCTCAACACTGTTGCTCCCGATGGAACTTTACCAGAGAAGGACATCAAAGGTCAGCTTTCTCCTGTGGAGTTTGAAGAAGTTTCAGAAGACGAAGATTCTATTTCTTTTCGTCATTCTGCTGACTTGAAAAAAACTTAAGAAAGTTTTTACTGAGGAATTCTCAGACTTTTTTGTACCAGTTGCTCCCCGTTCGCCACCGTCCGAGTTCACTCTTGGGAAGGCGTCAAAGAAGGCTCGATTTACCAAGATGGTTTTATCACGATTGTCTAAGAGGGTTCTAAAACTGATGGGTGACTGGATGCAGTCCAAGAAAAACTTAGGGAAAGCGGCTTTTGCATTTCCTCCAGCTAGACTGGCCTCTAGGTCTAGTATCTGGCATGAGACAGGAGAAGTTCTCGGCTTGGGGATTCCTGCCTCTGCCCAGGGAGATTTCTCAAGCCTTGTAGACGCTCCTCGTCGCGGAGATGGATCATGTGCTTAAGGGCATATTTAGAGCCTTCAAAGTTTTTAACTTCTTGGACTGGACTTTAGGAGCATTGGGTAAAAAAAGTTGCTACTTTTAAAGAAGGGGATACCTCTGCCTTAGTCCATTTAATGTCCTGTATGGATAAGGCTTTGCGGGATGGATCCAATGAATTGGCAGCACACTTTTCTGCAGGCATTCTTAAGAAAAGGGATCAGTTATGCTCATTTCTTTCTCTGGGAGTTACTCCCTTCCAGAAATCCGAGCTGTTATATGCGCCTCTTTCTCCCTTGTTGTTCCCACAAGAACTAATTAAGGAAATATTGTTGGCCTTAGCTCTAAAGGCTACTCAAGACCTGGTCTCTAAGACAGCCAGAAAAGCCCTACCACCTTCATTTGCCAGCCGCAAAACTAAGGAAGAAACTTCTTTTCCCCAAGTTTTCCCAGCCCTTTCGAGGGAGGTCTTCCAGCAGGGGTAGCTCCAGACCTGACGCTAGAAGGAATAAGAGGAGAGGCTTCAGATCAGGGCGAAGCAGAGTCTGACTGTTTTCGCCTTCAGGCAGTAGGAGCCAGACTACACAACTTCTGGCAAGCGTGGGAGAAGAGAGGAGCAGATCAATGGTCTATATAGGTCTTGAAGGAGGGTTACAAGATCCCCTTCCTAGGGAATCCTCCTTTGGTCTTAGCGCCAGTGGATCTCTCTCCCAGATACAGAGGGGAGGCAAAGAGACAAGCACTGATTATCCAAGTGTCTTTCATGTTGGAGAAGGGGGCCATAGAAAGAGTACAGGACATATGTTCACCAGGCTATTACAACCGCCTGTTCCTGGTACCCAAGAACTCAGGGGAATGGCGTCCAGTCCTGGACGTGAGTGCGCTGAACAAGTTCATCCAGAAGACGAAGTTCTCAATGGAGACTTCGAAATCAGTTCTTGCTGCAGTAAGGAAAGGCGACTGGATGGTCTCATTAGACCTCCAGTACACCTACTTTCACATCCCAATACATCCGAGCTTCAGGCCTTACCTAAGATTTGTATTCAAGGAAGAAGTTTTCCAATTTCGTGCCCTATGTTTTGGCCTCAGCACAGCCCCACAAGTCTTTACGAAGCTCATGCTAAATGTAGCTAAAATCCTCCACTCAAGGGGCATCAGAGCCTCCCTGTATCTCGACGACTGGCTTCTCAGAGCTCACACATGGAATCACTGCCTGAAGGATCTTCAGATAACCTTGAACCTTACAAAAAAACTGGGTCTCCTTGTCAACAAGGAAAAGTCTCTCTTGATTCCATCACAAGAGATTCTTTATTTGGGATTGACGATTCGGAGTCAGATTTTTCGGGCTTTTCCATCTCCTTTAAGGATGGAGCAAGCCAGGTTGAAACTCCGATCTTTTCTAGGCAAAAACATGTGTTCAGCAAGGAAGTGGATGAGTCTAGTAGGAACCCTCTCCTCCTTAGAACAATTTTTTCCCTTAGGAAGACTGAACCTTCGTCCTCTCCAGTTCCATCTCAACAACCATTGGAACAAAGAGAAAGACCTAGAGACTATGAGTATTCCAATTACGGACTCCATCAAAGACTGCCTTTGGTGGTGGGACGAACCGAACAAGTTTCAAGAAGGTCTCGACCTAACTCAAAAGAACCCAGACCTTGTGTTATGTTCCGACGCCTCGGACTCAGGGTGGGGAGCAACCCTGAACAAGTTGGATGTTTCGGGGCTGTGGTCAGAGACCCAGAAGAACTTTCATATCAATCACAAAGAATTGTTGGCAGTTCTTTTAGCCCTCAAAAGTTTCGAAGGATCAGTCACCAACAAAGTGATTCAAGTCAATGCCGACAACACGACGGCATTGGCTTACATTGCCAAGCAGGGGGGAACTCACTCAATATCTCTGTACGAGACGGCAAAGAATCTCCTTTTGTGGGCAAGGGAGAGGAACGTTATCCTAATGACAAGGTTCATTCAAGGAGAGAAAAACGTAATGGCAGACAGCCTCAGCAGAAGAAGTCAGATCCTATCAACAGAGTGGACGCTCCATCTTCAAGTTTGCAAGAGTCTGTGGCGACTTTGGGGTCGACCATGCATAGACCTCTTCGCAACATCAAAGACAAAGAGGTTAGAGGTGTATTGCTCTCCAGTACCGGATCTAGAAGCAGTCCACATAGAGGCGTTTCTGTTGGATTGGACTAATCTAGATCTCTATGCTTTTCCACCATACAAGATCCTGTACAAAGTGGTACAGAAGTTTGTAGCATCCAAAGGGACCAGGATGACCCTAGTGGCCCCCTTTTGGCCGTCAAGAGAATGGTTCACAGAGGTACTGGAATGGATGGTAGACACCCCAAGAAGCCTTCCATTAAGAGTAGATCTACTCAAACAATCCCACTTGGAAAGATTCCATCAAAATCTCCACGTTCTTCAGCTGACTGCCTTCAGACTTTCGAAAGACTCACTAGAGCTAGAGGCTTTTCGAAAGAGGCAGCTCAAGCCATTGCAAGAGCAAGAAGAACTTCAACTATCAAGTTTATCAATCCAAGTGGGAGGGTTTTAGAGAGTGGTGTAGAGTCAACTCTCTTTCCTCATCCAGTACCTCTGTAGCCCAAATTGCGGACTTCCTGCTCCACCTTCGAAGGAAGTGCAACTTCTCCTCCTCGACTATTAAAAGAATTTAGGAGCATGTTAGCGACTATATTCAGGCACAGAAACCTGGACCTTTCTAACAATAAGGATCTGCAAGAACTTCTTAGGTCTTTTGATACTACAAAGCAACGAAACCAAGATTCACCAGCCTGGAATCTGGATATTGTATTGAAGTTTCTTATGAGTGACAGATTTGAGCGATTAGGTTCAGCTTCTATGAAGGACCTTACTATGAAAACTCTATTTTTGGTTAGTCTCGCAACAGCCAAAAGAGTGAGTGAAATACATGCATTTAGCAAGAACGTTGGTTTTCGTGATGGTAAGGCTGTCTGTGCCTTACAATTAGGCTTTCTTGCCAAAAATGAACGCCCTTCTCAGCTTTGGCCCAAAGCGTTTGAGATTCCGAATCTTTCGGATTTAGTTGGCGAGGAGTTAGAAAGAGTCCTGTGCCCAGTAAGAGCTCTGAGATGCTACCTAGACTGAACAAAAGACTTACGCGGCAATTCTGAAGCTCTTTGGTGCTCAGTCAAAAAACCCACGTTGCAGTTGTCAAAAAATGCCTTGTCATTTTTATCAGACTCTTGATTAAAGAAGCTCATGTATATTGTAATGAATCAGACCTTGGACTTCTAAAGGTCAAGACTCATGGAGTCAGAGCAGTAGCAACGTCAGCAGCATTTAAACAGAATAGATCGTTGCAAAGCATAATGGGCACAACCTTTTGGAGGAGCAAATCTGTGTTCGCTTCATATTATTTGAAAAGTGTTCAGACTCGTTACGAGGACTGCTACACTCTGGGTCCATTCGTAGCAGCGAGTGCAGTAGTGGGTGAAGGATCCACCACTACGTTCCCATAATCCCAATAACCTTTTCTTCTCTTGGTGCTTTTATTTGTTTTTATGGTTGTTTGTGGAGATTGTGTCAGTCTTCCACAATCATTGATTTTAGTCAGGTGGTCAATTTTGTTCCTTGAGGAGCACCCAGAACTGGTTATTGGAGGAGGTTCTGTCATAATGAGGTATATACACCGGTTTGACAGTCCCTACGAGATCTTCAGCCCCCTGGGAGGACCGCTGGATCTCATAAGGCTAGCAGACATAATGAGGCAGAGAATAATTGAAGTCAGCTTCCTTATCAGGTACGAACCCTTAAGTTTGTTTTAATTAACTCTTAAGCAGAATTCCAGATATACTAGCTGTCTCTAACCCTCCACCAAAGGTGTTAATCAGCTATATATATAACTACCGGGTAAGTCTTATGTTTAAAAATGGTATTTTCATTATAAAATAAATTTTTGAACATACTTACCCGGTAGTTATATATAATTTAAGTCCCACCCTCCTCCCCGCTAAGAGACTAGAAGCATGGAATATATGAGGGTTCCTGGAATGGTTCCCAGGTACCTCGCTAGGGCGCAGGAGTGGTACACCAGGCTATCCAATCGGTGATTGGAGCGAGTTTTGAATTTTCTGCCGTGACGTCAGGGACGTAAGCTATATATATAACTACCGGGTAAGTATGTTCAAAAATTTATTTTATAATGAAAATACCATTTTTATCCTAAGAATTATATATTCTTTTATAGCTCATCATGGAGACAGAAGAGAAGTGCCTATTTTACATGTGTGATAAAATAGAAAAAACTAAAGAGGCTACATATCTTGTTTCACAGCCAAAGTTAATCATTCCCCTAATCTTTTAAAGAAATGTTTTCATACTTCAATGGGAGATTTTTAAGATACAGTACAACATTGATAGGATATGAAGTTAAAATAAGACCCGTTAGCCTATCAGTTATAGAAGCCTATTATGCTCTTCCAATTTTGAATTGTCGTTACGAAAGTCTCACCCATTTGCACTTGAGGATTATGTACTGGTACTTTTTTTTTATTATAGCCCAATGTACCTATTTTTGACAAAACAAATATTTGTTACACTTCAAGTAATAGCCAAGGAAGTAGATAATTGAAATTTTTATTTTATAATGATTCTTCCTGAAGGATTTATAAGATATATTAAAGGTAAGGAGTTTGTTAGTGGAAAATAAAGGTCCTTTTTGAGAACGGTTGTAAGTGTTGTAAAACTTTTAAGATTCTTGACTATATCACTCTTCCATTCGTGTTGCTTACTTTCTATTTATGATGTTTAATGAGAAAATACATTTATGTTGATATGTAATATGTTCACTTTATCTCATTTTAAACATTTTTTTTTACTGTTAGGCCTTACCCAGCATGTCTTAGCATCAAACATTTCCTTGTTGAGAGCTTCAGAAGTAGAAGACATTATTGAAGGTAATGAAGATAAGTACAAAGCAGTCTCTGTACGTCAGCAACAAGACCCCGAAGCAGCTGCTGCAAGGTATGACCATCCATTTTATACATTGCTTTCTGGTAAAGAAAAGTCGTCTAGATAGAAAAAGATGTGAACCTTTATGATTGTGTTGATATACATTACAATACTTTTGTGATGTAATGTTAGATATACCACCAATTTTAAACATAAAACTTACCCGCTGGTTATATAAGAATGGCTAAAGTCCCTGGACGCCCGGCAATCGCAGATATGCTAGGTGTATACTAGCGCCCTCGCGGTAGACAGGCCGAACTAATCCAACCAATTCAGACCTTCTCTGCCGCCATTGCTGGCTGGAACGATTGAAATTCACTCGCAACTTACTTTGTTTTGGACGTTTTATTTGGTGATGTACACTGTCTTTTGGTTTTGGGCTTTCGCTTTAGTGATTTCTCTTTCATATTATCTTAAAATCTTTATTGTTTTGGGTTTATTTAATTAGTTTTGACCCTTGTTATTGTTTTGATCTCTCTCGTAACTTTTCAATATGGCCGACCCCTCCCCTGTATATAGGAAGTGTATTAAAGGATGTCATACTCGTCTTCCTAAAGCTTCTATTGATCCTCATACTATTTGTGTAAAATGTAGGAGTAAAACTTGTACTTTTGGGGATCGGTGCGAAGAGTGTTGTTTTTTAACCGAAAGTGAGTAGTTAGCTTATGAGCGCTATACTCAGAGACTAGAGATAGACAGAATTAAACGCAGTTCTTCTCGTTCTGTAGAATTACCTGTATCCAATGTCATTGATCCTAATCCTTCCCCTGTAGTGGTAGATCAGGAACCGAAGAAACCTACGATGAGGGATATGTTGTCTGCTATTCAAGCTCTCGGTGTAAGAGTTGAATCGTTACCGGCGGACAAGAACCAAATGATGTCTGAAATTAATTTGCTTAAAAGTTGTCGCACAGGCGACCTATCAAGTGTTAAAATTTCGGCTAATGTGTTCATTGTGGAGGGTGCGTCTGCGCGATCCTGTTGTTCGCCTAGCCTAAGACCTCTTTCAAGCTCCAGAACCCATGGGAGAAGTTACGTTGAACGGCGAAAGGGAACGAGAGGCGTCATCAATCGCGCAGACGTCCCCTCGAGTGTTCCTGCTGTCGTATCACAGGTTGCTCACCCTCACCGCAGGAAAGGTGAGGTTGGTGCTTTATCGCTATCTTCGGATGGAGGCTCACGTGATGAGGTCTGGCATCAAACCTCTAGACCGCTTAAGAGAAAAGCGCACGCAGTGGAACAACAGCGCGATTCTTCTCCGCAACAACCAGGCTGTAGCCATTGGGATACACCTGAGCGTTTTCAGTCCCTTGGCGAGTGTTCGCCTGCAAAACGCTCTGACGTGGGTTCTGAAATGGATAAAGGTTTGGTACAGTTAGATTCGGAGCTGATCCCTGGTTCTGGTATTACGGTTCATGCACCGCCGCTTCCATCAGACTGGGGTTCGTCTCCCGAAAATGCGGAGCGATTTGGAAGCGATGAGGAAGGCGAATTCGCATTGGAAGAGGCGGCACGCATGTCGCCTAAAGGTGATCCCAAATGGTCTATGCTGGTAGGCATGAAGCAGCGACTCTCGTTGCTTATGCAGTCTTATCGGCCTGCTGTTGGCAGTGCAGTTGGGTGTCAGTCTTCCGTTTTAGACCCGTTGTCACACAGGCGGCCTGTTGTATCCGGTACTGACGCGTTATTGCACAGGCGATCTCCCAGTCGCAATGTTCAACGGCAGGTTGAGGTGGATGCATCTCGTCAGAGTTCTGCTTCTCAACATCAATCGATCGCGCTTACCGCCGAACGTCAGTCTTCCAAACGTGACGACGCTCGGCAAACAGCGGAGCGGGCCGCTAAGCGGCAGGACGGAAGCGGACGCGATACGGAGCGTCAGCGACAGGCAGACGCTAGCGTCAGTGTGACGACACACACCAGACAACCCATGACACTGCGGAATGTCAGTCAGACGCTACGTGTCAGCGTGACGACATACGTTAGTCAACCCATGATACCGGGGAGCGTTAGCGTCAGCGGCAGGCAGACGTTACGCGTCAGTCAACCCATGACACAGCGGAGCGTCAACCAGACGCTACCCATGACACCGCACGTCAGTCTGCTCACGACGGCACACGGCAGTCAACCCATGACTCCACGCGTCAGCCAATCCATGACGCTACACGTCAGTCGACTCTGGTCGCCTCGCGTCAGTTGGATGCTATTTCACAAACCGAACGTGACAACAAACACAAGGCTAGTTATTGTCAGACGGATGGGAATATTGAACAACGCAAGCGCGTCCATGTCAGCGCTGACGCGTCTGCACAGGAACGCCGCCTCTCTGAACAAGGCACTACGGCGGCGGCTGAATTTTCGGATGAAGAGCCGGATGAGGTTTTCTCCCCGGAGGAACAGTTGGACGATATTTCAGAGGGAGAAGAGGATACTGTACACCGCCTCAACATTTGGTGGACCTCAAGAAGTTAATGCTGGTCTTCACGGAGTTATTCCCAGACCATTTTACTTCTGTAGCTCTGCGTTCTCCTCCTCCGGAATTTACCCTTGGTAAAGCAGCAAGAACATCCTTGTTCACGAAAATGGTACTCTCTCACTCCTCTAAGAGAGCGTTAAAATTGATAGGATTGTGGATGGATTCGAAGAAAGCTCTTGGCAAGACGTGTTTCGCTTTTCCTCCTGCCAGACTAGCCTCCAAGTTGAGTGTTTGGTATGAGACAGGAGAGGTCTTAGGCTTGGGAGTTCCTGCCTCTGCCCACGGAGATTTCTCGAGCCTAGTAGACTCTTCTCGTCGACTAGCTATGAGGAAAACTAAAGTGTGGTGGTCTATGTCGGAGTTCGACCATCTCTTGAAAGGTATGTTCTGGACTGGTCTCTGGGAGCCTTGGGGAGAAAAGTATCAGAAATGAAGGGCACTGACACTTGTAACCTCATTCAACTTAAGTCTTGTATGGACAAGGCAGTTAGAGACTGTTCAAACGAATTGGCTGCCCTGTTCACAGCAAGAGTTGTGAAGAAGAGGGCAACTTTGTGTTCGTTCCTTTCCGTGGGGGTCACTCCCTTTCAGAGATCGGAGTTGCTTTTTGCACCGCTGTCTTCTGCGCTATTCCCGCAAGATTTAGTAGGGGAAGTTGCCGCTGCGCTGACTCAGAAGGTTACTCATGATTTGGTTGCCAAGACAGCTAGGAAGGTGCTGCCTACATCTTTCCCTTCCCGTAGACCAAAGGAAGCTGCTTCATTTTCGCAATCTGCTCAGCCCTTTCGTGGTAAACCTGCCGGAAGAAGTAACTTCAAGCCCGATGGGAAGAAGTCCAAGAAAAGAGGAGCTAAGTCCAGTCGAGGCAGAGTCTGACTGCCCTCTCCTTCAAACAGCAGTAGGGGCCAGGCTGAATTACTTCTGGCAGGCCTGGGAGAAAATAGGAGCGGACCCTTGGTCTGTTCTTGTTTTAAAGGAAGGATACAAAATCCCATTCTTCTCAAAACCTCCTTTAGCCACAGATCCTGTGGATCTCTCGCCCAAATACAGGGAAGGACCGAAGAGGCAAGCCATGTGACTTCAGATGTCTCTCTTGTTAGAGAAAAAAGTGATAGAGAGGGTGCGGGACTTAGAATTGCCAGGGTTTTACAATCGTTTGTTCTTGGTACCCAAGAGTTCAGGGGAATGGAGACCGGTTCTGGATGCAAGTCCCCTCAACAGCTACGTCCAGAATTCGAAATTCACCATGGAAACTCAGAAAACCGTGCTGGCAACAGTAAGGAAAGGCGACTGGATGGTATCATTGGACCTCCAGGACGCTTACTTTTATGTCCCAATACATCCGAGTTGCAGACGTTACCTGAGGTTCGTGTACGGGAAGGAAATCTTCCAGTTCCGGGCCTTATGTTTCGGTCTCTGCACAGCTCCTCTAGTATTCACGAAGATCATGCTGAATGTGGAGAGCATGCTGCACTCAAGAGGCATCAGAGCCTCCCTGTACTTGGACGATTGGCTCATAAGAGCCCCCTCGGCCGATCGCTGTTTGAAGGATCTTCAGCTGACATTGAATTTGGCAAAGGAAGTGGGACTCCTTGTGAGTTCAAAGAAGTCTCAGCTGACTCCATCCCAGAAGATTCTTTATTTGAGGATGGAGATTCGGAGTCAGACTTTTCAGTCTTTTCCGTCGCCTGTAAGGATTCAGTCAGGTCTCCTAAAACTTCGTGCCTTTATTAAAAAGGACATCAGTTTGGTGAGAGAGTGGATGAGTCTTCTGGGGACCCTCTCGTCACTGGAAAAGTTTGTGTCTCTGGGGAGGCTGCACCTACATCCCCTTCAGTTTCATCTCAATGGTTTTGGAAGAAAGAGGACAGCCTCGACAGGGAAAGTATTCCCATTACGAATAACATCAGAACGCACCTTCAGTGGTGGAACAACGTGCACAGACTCCAGGAGGGCCTCTCGTCGGAGCAAAAGAGCCCAGACCTCATGTTGTTTTCCGTCGCCTCAAACTCGGGGTGGGGAGCAAACTTAGGGAAGGAGGAGATCTCAGGTCTGTGGACAAAAGAGCAAGAAAACCTCCATATCAATCAAAAGGAGCTTTTAGTAGTGCACATGGCCCTCGAAGGCTTCGAGAATCTAGTCCTAGGCAAAGTGGTGCAGGTCAATGCGGACAGCACCACGGCTCTGGCTTATATAGCAAAGCAGGGGGAGACTCACTCGAAGTCTCTTTACGAGATAGCAAGATCTCTTCTTGTATGGGCGGAGGAAAGGAGGGTTACTTTATTGACACAATTTATTCAGGGAGTCAAGAACGTGAGTGCGGACAGACTCAGCACGAGAAACCAAGTTCTCCCTACAGAATGGACGTTACACCTAGACGTTTGCAAGAGGCTGTGGCAGTTATGGGGTCGTCCCCTCATAGACCTGTTTGCAACCTCGAAGACGAAAAGGCTGGAGACATACTGCTCGCCAGTTCTGGATCTCGAGGCAGCTCACATAGACACGTTCCTGTTAGATTGGTCACACTTGGATGTGTATGCGTTCCCACCTTTCAAGATCCTGTACAGGGTGTTACAGAAGTTTGTGTCTCACGAGGGAACCAGGATGACCCTAGTAGCTCCTTTCTGGCCGTCAAGAAGTTGGTTCACAGAGGTACTGGAATGAATGGTGTACATTCTGAGAAGCCTACCGTTAAGAGCAGATCTTCTCAGACAACCTCACTTGGCAAGAAACCATCTAAACCTCCGAGCTCTACGTCTGACTGCCTTCAGACTATTGAAAAACTCGCTAGATCTAGGGGATTTTCGAAGGAGGCAGCCAAGGCTATTGCAAGAGCAAGGAGGAGGACTACCATCAGGGTGTATCAGTCCAAGTGGGAGGTATTCAGAGAATGGTGTAGAGCTAACTTGGTCTCTTCTTCCAGTACCTCTATAACACAGATTGCCGATTTCTTCTTAGATCTTAGAACTAAGCATAACTTTTCCTCCTCGACTATCAATGGGTACAGAAGTATGCTGACAGCTGCTTTCAGGCATAAAGATTTGGATCTCTCCAACAATAAAGACCTACAAGACCTCCTTAGGTCTTTTGAAACTTCTAAGGGGCGTCAACAGGAATCGCTTGCCTGGAATTTGGATGTCGTTCTTAAATTCCTCATGAGTGACAGATTCGAGCCTTTGCACTCGGCTTCTTTTAAAGATTTGACCTTGAAGACTTTTCTTGGTTAGCTTGGCGACAGCTAAAAGAGTCGGTGAGATTCACGCCTTGAGCAAGAACATTGGTTTCAGAGACGGGAAAGCTATATGCTCCTTGCAACTTGATTTTCTGGCCAAGAATGAGCGTCCTTCCCATCCATGGCCTAAGTCTTTTGAGATTGCTAATCTCTATGATGTAGTGGGCGATGAATTGGAAAGGGTGCTCTGCCCTATTAGAGCACTAAGGTCCTATTTGGACAGAACAAAGAAGTTGAGAGGCAGGTCAGAGGCTCTTTGGTGTGCAGTTAAGAAGCCTTCACTGCCTATGTCGAAGAACGCTCTTATCCTTTTTTATAAGGCTCTTGATTAGAGAGGCTCACACCCAGTGTGGTGAGGCAGATCTTAAGCTGCTCAAGGTTAAGACACACGAAGTTAGAGCCGTAGCTACTTCGGTGGCTTTTAAACAAAATCGTTCTCTGCAAAGCATAATGGATACAACTTTTTGGAGAAGTAAATCTGTATTCACATCCCATTATTTGAAATGTGTCCAGACTCTTCATGAGGACTGCTACACTTTGGGTCCATTCGTTGTGGCGATTGCAGTAGTAGGTGAAGGATCTACCACTACGCTCCCCTAATTCCTAGTACCCTTTTTTACCTCTTGGAACTTGTATAGTTTTTATGGTTGTATGTGGAGATTGGTCGTCAGTCTTCCGCAATCTGTTGATTTGGTCAGGTGGTCATGTTGTTCCTTGAGAGTGCCCAGAACAAGGGTATTAGTTGAGGTCCTGTCAAGTTATAGGTTATGGCACAGTTTGACTGCTCCTAGAGATCATCAGCCCCCTGGGTGGACCGCTGGATCTCCTAAGGATGGCAGACAGAATGAGGCAGAGAACCATTGCAGTCTGTTTCCTTATCAGGTGCAAACCCCTTAAGTTTGTTATATGTAACTCTTAAGTGAATTTCCAATTACATTGCTGTCTCTGACCCACCACCAAGGGTGTCAATCAGCCATTCTTATATAACCAGCGGGTAAATTTTAAGTTTAAAAATGATATTTTCATAATAAAATAAATTTTTGAACATACAGTAGGGTCCCGAATTATGCGAGAATTTGGTCGATGAAAGGCCTCGTGTAATTGGAAATTCGTATATTTCGAAACACATCATGGCGGCAAACAGCAACCTACCCGTCAATTTTTTTTTTCACTCCATTTCTAGCTTTCTAGCTATATATATACTGTATATACACTGTGTGTGTATATATATATATATATATATATATATATATATATATATATATATATATATATATATATATATATATATATATATATATATATATATATATACTGTAGCTTTTATCTTAACAATACTGTAAGAAATCCTTCTTATAGATTTTTTTTTATAAAATACTGTACAAAATTTCTTTTATGGATAAATAAAACAATAAAAAGTTGTTAAAGTTTTGATAATTTTCTATGACTGTAGTATTTACTACTGTACTATGCATAGCTTACTGTTTTCAGTATTTTCCGAATGATGTAGAATTATTTCCTATAGATACAAAAAACAAAAAAGGGTTTTCAAGGTTTGATACAGTACGTATCTAGCAATAGTTAAAAATTACAGTATAGTACTGTATATCCATGATGACACTCCCACACGTTAACACGGCCACTAGGCGCAAGTGTGCAATAGGCTGCTGTACGATAATCACGCTTTTTTTGCCCTGAGCGGTCATTTCACTAATGATAATTTTTCAAAGTTAATATAATTTCTTTATGCTTATAATTCGTAATTATAGTTAAAAGTAGGGATATTAATTAAATGGTTGAGTAAAAAAAACAATTAATACTACTATTATTTAATTTCAAATGGCTACATAATACTGAATATTCTAATGGGTTCTTTTTATCTTCAATCGTAAATCTTACGCCTGGATAAGCAACAAAAGGAAAGGGATAGGTCTCTCTCTCTCTCTCTCTCTCTCTCTCTCTCTCTCTCTCTCTCTCTCTCTCTCTCTCTCTCTCTTCCTCTTCATATCGTTTCATGTATAGTTTTCAAATATGTTCGTCATACATTTGTACATTATTTATCCACTTTATTCTCTCTCTCTCTCTCTCTCTCTCTCTCTCTCTCTCTCTCTCTCTCTCTCTCTCTCTCTCTCTCTCTCTCTCTCTCTCTCTCTCGGCGTTTCCTTTCCCTTTATAGTTTTGTGAAATTTCGTTGTCCAGTCATTCGGTAATGAGAAGTCATTTTCGCTTTCGACATCGAAAGAAAACTTTGTTTCTTCAATATACTCATCACTGGAGGATTCAGAACTAGTGCTCTCATTATCAAACAGGTTATCATTATCAAATTCCACAACAAGAATATCATTTATTTCATCTAAAGAAATAACCTTCCTCTTTAGACCGTTCATTACAAAAGGAACAACAAATGACCACTAATGCATGAACGCCCGAGCGCACTGATAGGAAACCAGTTTCTAACATCAAGCTACCTTCAGAAAAATAGTTGCCAGACATCATATAAGTTTCTATTCACAGTCCCCATATGCTGAGAGTGTTGCCAAGTGGTGATCCTATACTTACTATACGAGTAAAGTAACATCACGAGACTGACGGCTTGTAAAAGGCAATTAAAGTCATGAACGGAATATACAGTTGAAGGCGGTACCGAGTAGATCGTGGTGAACGGTTTATCACGTGGGTGACGCTTAACAGGTTAAAAAAACATTTTATATAGTTCGGTATTTTCTCTATCCATCCTCTCCCAGAAAACCTTCAAATGTGAATTATCGGAATGTGTGCAGATCTTGGCAGTGCGATAACTAGTTAGCGACTGAGAATAAAAAAAATGAAAAGCCCGATTGACGATGCTGATGAAGAGGATATCGAATACCGATTTTTCCCTAATTGATTTTTTCTACGTTCTGTCTAATCCAATGTACAGTACATTCTTATGTAAAGGGCGAACCCCAACATTTCTTGATGCTGCTGCACTTTAATTATAGATATTTTACCACCTATTTATAATCTTTATTTATAATAACATCTTTAGTAAAAGCTCTTCAATATCACTTTCAGGAGTAAATGCGTTTATGATCGACGATGAAACGTAAAAAAAAAACGTTTTTCTTTTAAGAAGGCGTTTTTTTAGGAAAAAAAAAAACAACACGAAACAAAATTGCTCATAATTCATATATTTTGATTTTCTAAGGATAAATAAAACATTAATTATAACATTATTATTACATAGTACCTGGTAAGATATCTTTTGCCGCAAAAGTTAACCTATAGACAGATGTTAAAATTGGTTAGCGAGTTCGTTATGATCGGCGATGGAAGTTGGAACGTACTAAACAAAGTAATGGGTTTGGTTGTAGTGACATGTTTGGCAGTAGCATGATATAAAATAGTCTTTATTTTGATGGTTTTTAATTTGAAGTTTAATGAATAAGGATTTTTCACCATAATCACAACGTAAGTATAAAAATTAATTAGTACAAATATGGAATATTATACATATAGGTGTTGGACAGTTAGGCTAGGCCTAGCGACAAGTTCACACAACAGATGGGCAAACCTTAACATTTTTCATCCAAAACTAGTCTTAAAATGTTTGAACAGAAATCTTTCTCTCACATTCTCCCCCCCCCCCCTTCTCAGACATCGGGGAACCATCACCCCCCCCAATACAATTAAGAAAACAATAGATTTCCTACGCTTCGCGGTGCTTGACTCGCGGATTTAGAATGCTCCTCGCAAATACAGGAAAATTAATTTTTAAAAACTATCGATCGCGTAATTGAGGAATCGCGTAATTAGAACACGTGTAATTCGGGACCCTACTGTACTTACCCGCTGGTTATATAAGTTATAATCCCACCCTCCTCCCCTCTAGAGACCAAGGGGCATGGAAGGTCTGAATTGGTTGGATTAGTTCGGCCTGTCTAACACGAGGGCGCTAGTATACACCTGCCATATCTGCGATTGCTGCAAGATTTTGAATTTCTGCCGGGCATCCAGAGACTTTAGCCATTCTTATATAACCAGCGGGTAAGTATGTTCAAAAATTTATTTTATTATGAAAATATGTTACACTTATTATGGTGAAACCTACCACCAAGTTACACTTTAATTGGTACATGTGAGTCGTAAGGTTAATCTATGTGAAGGGCTAGCTTCTTAAACTAAAAATGAAACTACAGGTATTGCTCGACTTACGACCGAGATAGGGGCCGAGAGATGAGTCGTAAGTCGAGTTGGCCGTATGTCGAACTAGAAAAGTGAAGTTTCCGTAGATTTCTTTTGATACGTTATGATTCGGCAATCATCTGGATCATATTTTGTCAATATTTTCTTACTGTCTATCATTATTCCATTTTAAATATTAAACTTAGCCGGTGAATATATAAATAGGTAATTATATATATTCACCGGGTAAGTATATTCAAAAATTTATTTTAAATTGAAAATATCATTTTTAAATATTAAACTTAGCCGGTGAATATATAAATAGCTAATTAACGGATTTTGAGCGAAGCGAAAAATCTATTTTTGGGTAAGATGGCCATGTCGTCCTGATGGAAGTTCCTCTAAGATAGCTTCCTAGGGTATATTACAACTACGGCGATATTCCCAGAGAATTTACCTTAAGGTACCCAGAATTCTAACTCCTGGAGCGAATATCCCTAATAAAAGAATCAGGGATATCGCAAAATATCAGCGGACGTATTCTTGACACGCCACATGGCAATCTGTACCCCGAACAGAGTTAACACTTCGTAGGGGTCAAATGGCAAGAAAACGAAAACGATAAGAAAGGGGGGAGCCGTTCGTAAGGCATCTCTCCTCCCCGTTTCGTAAGCGTGCCCTGCGCCGCTCGCGGCGCCATCTGTATTCCTTGTAGCGATACACGAGGTGCTACAGATACTGTATGTAGGGAGGGGTCCTACAGCCCTTTCCCTTTTTTTTTTTTTTTTTTTTTTAAAGGAAAGGGGCAGGGCGGGTCCATCAGGACGACATGGCCATCTTACCCAAAAATAGATTTTTCGCTTCGCTCAAAATCCGTTTTTTGGGCTCAAGCCATGTCGTCCTGATGGAAGTGTACCAGAGCATTACTGTATCTGTGGATTCTCAAAACGTGCCGCACTCCTCAGAAATATTTCCCTAGTCAACTCGACTGAGAGACCTAAGATGTTACCGTTATACATCTTTTCACTAACCATAAACCATGATAGCGCTTCCTGCCCCCTACAGGGAAGAGTCCTACTAGACTCTGGGAAGGAACGAAGAGTACATATACCTATGTATGAATCACTGGCAAGCCCATATAGTGGTCTCACCCTATATGAAGTAAAGCATAGTCTGTAAGGAACTACAGCATTAAAAGGAAATATCGACCAACCCCATGGTCGAAACTGAGTTGGACAAAAGGTTTATATCTGTGTAAGAATAAACTTGCTGCCGCTACCGTCCTCTGAGAAGGATGGAGCCCTTTACACTAAGGAAAGCATAAACCAATGCAACAAGGCTTGCATCAAGGAACAGGCTATTATAGATATCCCCGATTAATGTACATAGGCTGAATGCTCAATAACTGATAAGAAATTGACATAGGTGAAGGAGACGCAAGGTTCCCGAGAACAAGTTTATTGACAAACAATAAATAGACATGGTTACCACAATTATATACATATAATCGGTGGATAACCAATAATTTGCACAAGTACGGTAGTAAACAGATATATGTTTATCTGAAAGAAAACATTAGAGCCACTTTTCACGTACCAAGGTATCGAAGTTAAAAGTCCATGTTACTAGCCACTGACATTAGCGTCAAAAACGCTCGGCACACATGTCTGTACTTATGCTAAATTCACCTTAAAGACGGAACAGTCACTGTGGGCACCCGGTGCCCTCACTCCCAGATATAGCACCGCATATAACTATACACTCACCCTGGAATTAATAGTCCCAATTAAATCCACTGTTCCTCGCAGAGTTAAACAGCAAGGTTAACGACGCAACCAACTGCTACCACAGACCTCTTTAGCTGCTCCACTTGCTTAGCATAGTGGCGAAAGAACACCCTGGAAGACTTCCAGCCAGTATATGAACGAAAGTGTTCAAAATCCATAAAGTTAAAGAAGTTTAAGGATGAAGCAACTTTCCTCGGATCATGACCTGCGGGTGAACTGTCGGGATCCGCTCTGCAAATAAAGTATGTAATTTTCGCCCTGAGTTGTTTCAAAGATAAATTCGAGCCCGATGTTTCTCCTCTGAACAGTTGACCCCCTTTGAAGTCTGAAGTTCTACGAAGATAGACCTTTAGGCATTCTACAGGACATAGAGATGCATCTTCTTTCAGAGGGCAGATTCTCCAGGGACCCCACCTGTTGGTGGGCAACTCGTTCTTAGCGAGAAACGTAGGGTCCGGAAACAGGTTCAGTTCTCCCCCATCCAGGAACTGAACGCGGCCCTCATCTCTCGAGAGGGCTACAATCTCACTAACTCTGGCCCCGGACGCGAGTGCAAAAAGGAAGATAACCTTTTGAGTCAAATCCTTCAGAGCACACTCCTCATTATTCAGTAATGAGGCGAAATGAAGGACTTTATCTAAAGACCATGAAATAGGCTTTGGAGGAGCTGAAGGTCTAAGTCTGGCACAGGCCTTCGGGATCTTATTAAAGATTTCGTTAGCGAGGTCTACCTGGAAGGCGTACAGAATGGGCCTTGTCAAAGCAGACTTACACGTAGAAATCGTGTTAGCTGCCAGCCCCTGTCCGTGGAGGTGGATGAAGGAGGACAGGCAGAAATCCGTCGAGATCTCATGCGGATTCTTCTCTTTGACAAAGGCCACCCATTTTTTCCAAGCAGACTCGTACTGCCTTCTAGTAGACTTGCACTTATATTCCTCCAGGAAGTCAATGCTGTCTTTCGAGATCCCAAACCGCTTCTTCACCGCTAGGGAGAGAAAATCATGAGCTGCAGGGTCCGGGTTTTCTGTAATGAAGCGTAGACAGTCGACTTCTGGACTCGCTGGGACAGAACTGGGTCCGGGAGTGGCAGAAACTTCAGTCGTAGTTCCAGAGCCAGAGGGAACCACACGCTGTTCGGCCACTTGTGGGCCACTATCGCTGCTACTCCCTTGAAGGACCTCGGCTTGTTGAGGACCCTCAACAGAAGGTTGTGAGGGGGGAACAGGTAGATCCTGGACCATCTGTTCCAATCGAGGGACATCGCGTCCACTGCTTCCGCCAAGGGGTCCTTGTACGGGGACACATATCACGGCAACTTCTTGTTGTCCTTCGTCGCGAAGAGGTCTATCTGCAGTTCTGGGACTTGACTCGAGATGAAGGAGAATGATCCTGCGTCTAGGGACCATTCCGACTCTACCGGTGTAACCCTGGATAGAGCGTCCGCTGTCACATTGCGGACTCCTTGAAGGTGAACTGCCGACAGGTGCCACTTCTTCTTCTCCGCCAGTCGGAATATGGCCAACATCACCTGGTTGAGAGGTGGGGACCTCGATCCCCGCCGATTCAGACATTTCATAACCACCTCGCTGTCCAGTACCAACCTTATGTGGATCGAGTGACGCGGGGAAACTTTCCTCAGAGTAAGAAGTACTGCCATAGCTTCTAGAAAGTTTATGTGAAAGGTCCCGAATAGCTTGGACCAGGTCCCTTGGACCTTCTTCCGATGAGAGTGACCTCCCCACCCTTCCTTTGAAGCGTCTGTGTGAATCGTCACTGACGGGGGAGGTGGCTGAAGAGGTACCGACCTCTTTAGACGACTGGCCTGAGACCACGTTCTGAGAAGAGAACGTAGCCGAAGCGGAACCGGTCTCCTCAAGTCCCTTCGCGCGTTTGATGCAAAGCTTCTCAATACTCCGGCTGCATCCTTTAGCTGTGCTCTTAGCACCGGGTCTGTTACCGACGCAAACTGAAGAGAGCCCAGAACCCTCTCTTGTTCGCGTCTTGATATCCTCTCGGAATCTAGAAGTCTCTTGACAGACCCCGCTATCTCCTTCCTTTTCGACATCGGGATGGAGAATCGGTGTGACACTAGGTCCCAGTGAATTCCCAACCACTGGAACCTCTGAGATGGAGAAAGACGAGACTTCTTTCTGTTGATCTTGAACTCTAGATACTCTAGGAACTGAATCACCTGTAGGGAAGCCTGCAAGCATTCCGCCCTGGATGCTGCCCACACCAGCCAATCGTCCAGATAGGCTACCACCTGGATCCCTTTTAGGCGTAACTGTTTGAGCGCTGCGCTCGCAAGCTTCGTGAAGATCCTTGGGGCTATGTTTAGCCCGAAAGGCATCGCTCTGAAGGCGTAAAGTCTTCGTTGTAGCTTGAATCCTAGGTAGGGGGAGAGACGGCGACTGATTGGAACGTGCCAATAGGCGTCTGACAAGTCGATGGAGACGGTAAATGCCCTCTTGGGCAGTAATGCCCTTATGTGTTGCAACGTTAACATCTTGAACTTGTGGTTCACTATGAACTTGTTGAGTGGCGACAAGTCCAGAATGACTCTGAGTTTCCCCGAGTCTTTCTTGGGAACACAAAACAGCCTCCCTTGGAACTTGATGGACTTTACCCTCCGGATCACCTTTTTCTCCAACAGTTCTTGAATGTACTCCTCCAAAACGGGGGTGGAGTGTTGGAAAAATCGAGGGCACGGGGGCGGAGTGCTGTACCAGCTCCAACCCAGTCCATTTTTGAGCAGGCTGTGGGCCCAGGGATCGAAGGTCCGACGATCCCGAAAGTACTGTAGTCTCCCTCCTACCGGCATCACTTCACTTTGACTGCTGCCCTGCAGTCTTGCCTCCTTGGCCGCGACCACCTCTGGATCCCCTTCCCCTTGAGGGGCGTCTAGACGAGCCTCGCTGCTCCTCTAGGCTTTGCTCGAAAGGTGGTAGACTCCCCTTCGAACACTGGGTTGAATGCCGGGGATGGCGAGGACACGGCCTGGGGCACCCATTGGAAGGTGGTCGGGGCCTGGGCTACCATCTGGGGCACCGGAGGCAAAGCCGATTGTTGCTGCTGCTGACGTTGCGGTCTGAAAGGCTTAGCTGGGCGGGGAGAAAACCTAGATTTCTTCGTCTTCCCCTTCGGTTGGGGACCCTCATCGGGGGAAGACTTCCTCTTGAGGGACAGGCCCCACTTAAGGAGAAGATTCCTATTCTCCGTGGCTGCCTTGTCCACCACCTCCTTAACTACATCACTGGGGAAGAGATCTTTGCCCCAGATGTTAGATGAGATCAATTTCTTCGGTTCGTGCCTCACTGTAGCCGAGGCGAACACAAACTCCCTGCAGGCCCTCCTCGCCTTGACAAAGCTATAGAGGTCCTTTGTCACTGTGGCCAGATGGGTCTTGGCCACCACCATGAACATTTCATGGACCTTGGGGTCGCTTGCCATTGTCTCCATGGTTGTCTGGAGAGACATCGAGGCTGCCAGATGCTCCTTTGTCTCGAGCTCCCTTCGCAGAAGGAATTCATACAGCTTAGGGTAGTTTTCGCCGAACTGCCGAGCTGCCGACCTGCGATATCGGCGTCCAACTTCCCAACCGAAAAGGTAAGATGGACGTCCTTCCAGTCCTTGTTGTCCATCGGCAAGGCTAAAGACAAAGGCTTGCATTCCTCCAAGGAGGGGCATGGTTTGCCAGCCTCGACTGCCTTTAGAACGGCCGCGAACCCTTTCTGCAGAAAGGGGAAGGCCCTAGCCGGAGAGGATACGAAGGAAGGGTGCTTCTTACTCAAAGCAGCAACTTTCGAGTTCGAGAAGCCCCTCTCCTTCATTGCAGACGCCAGCGAAGCTTGAGCCTTGGCGTGATCCAAGACAATCACCTCCTTCGGCTCTGTCTCCTCCTTCGAGGCCGGTTCCTTCTTCAGACGGACGTAACAGTCCGGATAGGCCCCTCTGCTGGGCCAGAATTCCAACGCCTCAAGGGGAACTGAACCCAGCTTCTCCGACATGACGATCTTCCCGACCGTCATCGGCATGTGCTCGGCATACCTCCAAGGGTTGGCATCCGAGCACACAGGAAGGTCTTTCACGTTGAGCTTTTTCTGAGGCCCACGTGATGCTGCAATCCTCTGCATCTGTAGTTCCATTGCAGCTGCCTTCTGATTGTTCTCCTTCTGCATTTGCTGTATCATGCCAACAATAGAGGAGAGAGCTTGCCCCAGCTCTGGTGGAAGAGCGGACGAAGTAGAGGGGATAGGTTCAGGGGCCTGAACCGGAGCGTCCGATGGCACGGCATCCTCTTCCTCCACGACGTTCGGATCTTGATCCTCGTCCTCGCGCCTTGCGAGGAGGTCCTCTTCCGCCCGTTCGGACATGTCCGACATCTTGTCGTCCAGCTGAATGTCTTGCATGGCATCCGCGACTTCAGCATCCACGGGGATCTAGACGAGAGGGATCTCCGGCCGAGGCTGGGGGACGACAGCGTCAGCAGAAGCCTTGGGAAAGAGGTACGCCCTCATCTTCTCACTTGGAAGATAAGGTCCAGAGGTATTCTTTTGGAAACCCCTTACCCAAACACGAAGCTTCTCCCTCGCTGCATCCCTTGACTCCGCCGACCTAGGGGAATCAAAGGCCTCAGCTAGCAGGTTAGTACACACTGAACATACCTGAGGGTCCCAGTAACGGAGATCATCCTTGGAGGCTGCGCAAGCCGCGTGCCTCCTACACGAATCATGCCCGCAGAAGTTCTTACTGCGGACGTTGCAGAAGACGCTACCGCACTTCGGATGTTCCTCCTGTAAAAGAAGAAAATTTCCATGAATATCAGGTGAATTTCAATTCACATGTATATACAAGCATGTACAAAGTTTAAAGGAAAGACACACACTTGTGTTTCCCACATAGTCACTTGCAGTAGCCTTCCAGCAATTAAAATCAAATGGTTAGTCTTTGCTAGAATAACCAAAGTAAATGTTTCCCAAGGGAAATAGGTGTAGCTCACACCTAAGGTGAGACTTTAACATACTGGTTAAAGACAGAAAGAACTCTCTTTCCATCTCTGTAAGGCAACACCAAGTGACTGCACAAAGCAACACAAGCATGTTAGAAAATACAGTGTTGTAATATTACTATATCATAGCCTCTCCCCACAGTATATGCTATACAGGGGAATACTGATACAGTATATGGGGTGGCGTGCTGGCCGGCACCCCCCACAGGTAGGTCTCAAGTGTACAACTTAAGAACTCTAAGGCGGCAGAACTCTAGTTCCGATGTCTGTGCCGGCCGGCAGCTACACTAGGTGGCGCCCGGCTGCCGGCCACCACTCCCAGTGGCCAGCAGACAGGGCGAGGTAAAGGCCGGCAGGCAGAGGTAAACAACCCATGCCGGCCGGCAGCCACGCTAGGTAGCGCCCGGCTGCCGGCCGCCACTCTTAGCGGCTGGCAGACGAGTGAGGAGACCGGCCGGCAAAGGCATGTAGCCATCGCCGGCCGGCAGCGAGAGAACTAGAGAACACCAACTGCCCGGCTGCCGGCCACTAGGCCGGCAGTCGGCAGAGTACAACACACAAGAAGAAAACAGAATGGGTGCCGGGCTAAGAGGCTATACTACCTCAACGCCCAACACCCGAAAGAGTGCTGAAAGGAAGGGGAGAATCTAATTCAGGCTTCCTAACCACTGCCCACTGGATCTACAGACAGGCGTGGATGAGGGACCAAGGGAGGACCGGGCAGCACACTCTGCCGGCTGGCAGGGGACCAAGTCAGCTCCCCATCCTAACCTGTGCTAGGTACGGATGTAGGAAGGCAGACACTAATGACATTACGGAAAGGACAGAAGGGAAAGGGACAAGAGGGTCCTGTCCAACCTTGCACTGGTTAAGGATCACCCACGGCCAAGAAAGCCCATCTCAGCCTAGGGGGAATCCGGGGAGGGAGGCCGGCAATACTGTACTTGCTGCCTCCCTATAACCAATGCAAGGAAGGTATTGCTATTCCAGGGAAAGGGACACACCCCACACCCGGAACAGCAACAAGGACAAGTCTGAAGGGTCACCGAACGAAGGGATCATAACTACAGAAACCTTCAAGAGTGACCGAAGGAGGCTAAACCTCCTATGTCTGTGTCAGACAGCGAGGGAGACTCTACCCCAAGCCAGACCAACACAGACTCAGACTTAAAACACTGCTGTACTGCCCCTCTCTGAACCAGACTAGCTGGAGCAGGAAGGTACAGTACCACCCCAATATAGTTGTATCGAAAGTTAATTCAGATAAACCACTAGGGTTAAGCCCAAGGCTTAAGCAGAGGGAAAGGGTTTGCGCGCCTTCCCCGAAGAGAAGGGAGCAAACGGGGGGAACAAGAAAGCATATCAATAGCCTAAGACAACCTAGCCTAGGCACTGGGAGAATCGATTACCTAAATCACCGAAACTCACTCATATACCATCTTGGAAAAAACTCAGCATAAACTTATATGTATAACGTTGCCTAACGCTTCAATAAAATTTAAATAACCACACTTGGAAGACTAAATATCATGCAGGAAGTACAAGGGCCAAACGACTAGGCTACAAGGTCTAGCGTAGGCCAGCCTAGGCAAATCCTTCGCCAAGGCACTATACTACAGCATCATAAAAGTATTCCTAAATAAGCTAAGCAGTTAAATTTATTAAAGCGAAAAGGGGGCTGGGAACGTCGCTCTGGCTAACCAAATAAATCCTATCTAGCGAGCGACAGCGTCCAGGACGCCTCCAGCAGGCAACAGCTCTTGTATCAAAGATAACTCTTTTAATTACTTTAAATTTTACCAAGAGCTTACATTTATACATAAAAGAAATGGTACTCAACTTATCGGAAGCAGAAGAAGTTGGAGAAAGCATATTAGCTTGAGTAAATCCAAGATTTTTGGTAGAAACACAGGGAAAACACCGAGTTGTATAGCTACGCAAAAAGGAATACAGATGGCGCCGCGAGCGGCGCAGGGCACGCTTACGAAACGGGGAGGAGAGATGCCTTACGAACGGCTCCCCCCTTTCTTATCGTTTTCGTTTTCTTGCCATTTGACCCCTACGAAGTGTTAACTCTGTTCGGGGTACAGATTGCCATGTGGCCTGTCAAGAATACGTCCGCTGATATTTTGCGATGTCCCTGATTCTTTTATTAGGGATATTCGCTCCAGGAGTTAGAATTCTGGGTACCTTAAGGTAAATTCTCTGGGAATATCGCCGTAGTTGTAATATACCCTAGGAAGCTACCTTAGAGGAACTTCCATCAGGACGACATGGCTTGAGCCCAAAAATATATATTCACCGGGTAAGTATATTCAAAAATTTATTTTAAATTGAAAATATCATTTTTATTTATTTTAACTCGCTGTTCTGTAGTAGGCTATTGTAATTGTGGCACTGAAATATATAATGTACTATTACAAATTAGGCATAGATCAGTAAAATATTCAAGGGATTTCTATATTGCATAGCAGTAAAGCTATTAAGTTTCATATGCTAGAATTTCATGAAAAATTTTTATCACTGTACTGTTAACACCTGAGTTAGAGATTTTATATAATCTCTTAAAATTCTCTTTTTAAATATGTAACTTACCTGGTAGTTACATACATATAGCTTTATCCTGCGTTTCGTCGCGCGCATGGCAGAAATTCAAGTTTCGCTGCAATCACCACCAGGTGAGCAAGTGGTCATACGTGAGTGCCCTCTCAGTAGGTAACTGGAACCATTCCCAACATTCCTCAGAAATTCCCTGCCGTTGATCGAGTCAACATGTCGGAAATTCGTTTCGTTGATTTTACTTTATCTACAATTTGGTGAAGTACCTTTTGTTTGATTATTGTTGATGGCTTTCGCTGCTTTTTTTTTGGATATTCCTTTTGACTTTTCACGCAGTTTAGATAGACTTTGTTGGTTTTTTGACCTGGACTATTTTCTCTTTACAAAATGGCTGACTCTGTAATAAGAAGGTGTGTTAAAGGATGCAAGTCTCGAATGCCTAAGGTCTCTGTTGATCCTCTTTCGATATGTAAAAGTTGCAGAGGGCATGAATGTACTTTTATTGACAGATGCTTTGAATGTGAGTCTTTATCTGATAGAGAGTGGAAGGAGATTGATCGCTATGTTAAGCGATTAGAGAAGGATAGGCTTAGGAGAGCTAGATCGAATAGTGTTCTTTCCAGTAGATCCTC
Source organism: Palaemon carinicauda (assembly GCF_036898095.1). Classification (NCBI taxonomy): domain Eukaryota; kingdom Metazoa; phylum Arthropoda; class Malacostraca; order Decapoda; family Palaemonidae; genus Palaemon; species Palaemon carinicauda. The sequence continues at coordinate 107,079,816 of NC_090725.1, read as the reverse complement.
TGATAGTCATGTTCCTTCTAATGTACTTGATACTAATATTCCTATTCCTGATCCTAAGGCAGTAGTACCAGATCCCGCTATGGTGTCGGAGGTAAGTGAGCCTTCTTTGAAGGATGTGTTGGCTGCAATTTCAGCTTTAGGTGCATAAGTTCAATCCTTTAGTTCGGAAAAAGAAGTGATGTGGGGGGGGGGGGGGGCAGTGCGTGGCTTGCAACGCAAGTTTGTGAATAGTGATAGTGAAGTGGAGGGTGCGTCCGTTCGTGTCCGTCATACTCCTAGCCCGGGACCTCTTCCATGCTCCCCAACCCCTGGGAGAAGGAAAGTCGAAAGGCGAAGGGAGATGTCAGACCTTGATCAGCGGATGGACGTCCCCTTGAGCGATCCTGTTGACGCATCCCAGGACGCTCCCCCTCGCCGCAGGAAAGGCGAGATGAGGAAGTGTTCGTCCTCGTCGGATGACGCAAAACCTAGACGTGGTTGGCGTCAACCTCTTCTTTCAAGGCCTCTCAAGAGACGTAGGTCTCCTGCTAAGTTACAGCAACCATCCTGCAGTAACTGGAGCTTGCCGGAAGTTTTTCTTTCGGAGGAAGACGACGTGTCAGCGCCTTAGCAGTCGCGTAAGGCACATAGTTCGTCGGAGGAAGAGGGTGCTCGCTTTACTTCTATGCACGCTTCTCCCCCTCCCCCAGATTGGGAGATGTCGCAAGGGCTTTCTCCTCCCCCAGATTGGGAGATGTCGCAAGAGCTTTCTCCTCCTCTTGGCCAGACAACCATAGTAGACGCTCCCTTGCAGTGATCAGAACGCAGTTCAGGTTGCGATAGGAATAGCGACGCCCCCTCGCAGCAGTCTGGACGTGCGCAGGACGCATCAGATCTTTCAGAGCTAAAGAGGTCAATTACGTCCCTGTTTGATGCCTACAAGTCACAAACAGAGGAGACTCGTAAGAAAGAACCGAAGGGTACCAACAGACCAAGGAAAGGAGCTAGACCTAACCAAGGCGCGATCGGCCAGCGAGTTACTCCAGCGCTCAGCGACGCTCTCTCACAGCAATCGGGACACGTTACGGGAAGCAACAAGGTTCTGGACGCTCTCTCGCGGCATGCTGGACGCATCCTTGACGCATGCAATCAGGACTTTTCCCCGCAGCATGATAGACACTCAGTTGTCTCTCCCTCGCAGCATGCTGGACGTGCAGTTAACGCTCCCTCACGTCTTGCTGGACGCAGGCGAGCAGGACTTTCCCTCGCAGCACGCCGGATGCAGTGTTGACGCTTCCTCGCAGTATGTTGGAAGCATGCTGGAAGCACATGAGCATGACTCTCCCTCGAAGTATGCGGGATGTTGGCAGGACACACGCAAGCGTGACGCTTCCTCGCAACTTGCTGGAATCATGCACAACGCTCCTTCACAGCATGATGAAAATATACTGGACGATGAGAATCAACAGGATAAGGCGGGTATTTCTCCTACTCATTCTACTCCGGAGATCGCTATCCCCTTAGATGAAGTTTCAGAAGAGGAAACCCAGGAAACGCTGCATGCAGCAGATCTTGAAAGATTGCTGGCGGTTCTAGCTAAATTGTATCCAGAGGACTTTACACAGGCTTTGCCTCAAAGCCCACCCTCGCAGTTTTTGAAGGGCAGACCCCAGAAACCATCCTCGTTCAAGAAAACGGTTCTTGCCAGATCAGTCAAGAGAGCTTTCTCAACTCTAAATAAGTGGATTTCCAAGAGAAAGGATCTAGGGAAGACCTCCTTTTCCTTTCCCCCTACTAGACTGGCCTCCAGATCTAGTGTGTGGTATGAGACTGGGGAGGTTCTCGGTTTGGGAGTCCCTGCCTCCTCCCAGGGGGACTTCTTCAGACTTGTTGACGCCTCACGCAGGTCAGCCATGACCAAGTCTAAGGTAATGTGAACCACGTCAGAGATGGAGCACTTGCTGAAGGGCATTTTTAGAATTATAGAGGTCTTCAGCCTAATGGACTGGACTCTCAGAGCCCTTGCAGAGGTCACAGATCCAAAGAACGAAGCACAGATGCATCTGATTGCGTGTCTTGATAAGGCAGTGAGGGATGGGTCCATCGAACTCTCCGCCCTTTTCACGGCAGGAGTTCTTAAGAAGAGGGCTATGCTGTGTTTTTTCCTATCTTCAGGTTTTACCCCCGTGCAGAAATCAGAGCTGTTGTATGCTCCTTTGGGTAACCATCTCTTCCCTTCTGATTTAGTGAAGGACTTTTTGGCAGCTCTTGCGCAACAAGCGACGCAAGACCCTATCACCAGGACTGCCAAGAAAGTCCTCCCTGCTAGCTTTTTAGCCAGGAAGCAAAAGGAAGCTCCTCCCACTCGCCAGCCCTTTCGAGGGGAACTCAGAGAATTGCTGCTGGAGGACAACCTCGCAAATTCTCAAAAAAAACAACCTAAATCAAAGAAGTGAACCCTGCAACCTCCAGACACAAGTGGGAGCCAGGTTATCCCACTATTGGCAAGAGTGGAGCCAAAGGGGGCGGACGACTGGACAATCGATGTCTTGAAGGAGGGGTACAAGTTCTGGAGAGGGAGGTCTCAACCTTCCGGACTCACCAGTGGTAGCTTATACACCCCCCCTGGAACCCCCCCAAGCGGCGGCGCGAGCCCCAAACCACGCCCCCTTGGGCGGAGTTACCAGGGACGAGCGGGTTGACTCGGCAATGGAAGTCACATTTCTGAAGTTGACTTCGCCACAGAACGTTCTCCTCTTTTTCCCTCCCGCTGCTCCCAACATTATTTGCTGATTTTCATTATTCTGCACTCAGCAACCAGAGTAATATCTCAGCCCACGGCTTAATTATGTCTAGGCAAATTCTTACCTCCGCGGAGGTGCATCGGCTTAGCGAAGACTCCAGCGGAGAGGAGAACGTAATCAGTAACGAAAAACGAACACAATTGACTGCAGATAGTGATATGCCTTCTAATTCTGATATCGTAAATATGTTACTACAACAGAATCAAACTCTCATGAAAATTATCCAGAAAAGGTAAGGTTTTAAATTCTTTTTACAACGAAAACGTCATATGGAAAGCAGCTGATTTAGATTAATGACGTCACAAATGCAAATGGCGGCCCCCATACGTAAGGTTGTTATGATTTGAATGCTTAGAGCAGGCACTTCCGAACATAGCGTAAGTAGCTTAAGCAAAGCATGTGCATGATTACTACACGATTAATTGGTATAAACAAACCAAATACTCCAATTTTTATATATTACAAAATTATAATTAAGCACACAAAACAAATTGCTTGCCTGACACATCAAAAGCACGCAGCTTAATAGGCAGTAGGCTAGACCACAGGTAAGTTCGAGCTTACATTTCTCGCTTTAAACCTATCGACACTAGCCTAGGCCCTGGGGGGCTATCTGATAAGGGTTACATATGAGGCAGGTCTAGTTTATTAATAATAACAGATTTAAACTTATCATTCACTTAAATATGGCACTGAATTAACCTAAGAGGGCTATTTGAGTCGTGAACCCCATTGCCTGACTTCAGCCTTCTAGGTCCGCTGCTGTCCATATTTACTATACCTGTTGAACAAAATTTCAATTAATCTATGGTAAATAAATCACTGATATTAAACATTCATCTCGGCAGAAGTGGTTCACCTGCTAAGAAGAATGAGGCTCCCCCTCCTACTAAGCGCTCAAGACGATCACCTGAATTACCTGAAAGTGCAAATTTAGACCTCTTTTCCTTTTATAATAATGGAGATGAAAGTGATTACGAAGATTTCAACCTTCTTACCTTCAATAAACCCATTCCTTCATATATTTCCACCAATTTCAAAGCTGAACCATCTTTTCATAGAGAAGGGAAAATTCAATTGAATAATTCACTAGTAGCATTAACTTTCAGTGAAGGCCATAGTGATAACCGGGATAAATTCTTTGTTAGTAGTCAAAATAAGGAGTTCTCAGACTTTTTTAAATTAATTAATACTCCAAAGTTGAATTTCTGGCCTGAAGGTAAGGTATTTGATGACAGTTATAAGAGAAAATTTTTATATGACATTGAAAATATTAAAATGAGTATTTCTGCCTTTCAAGGGCATGCAGCACTGGCACACATTGTATACCCCTCCAAAGTAAATGACATTGATTTTTTGTCCAAAATTATTATTGGTCCCCTAAGGAGGAGCATAGACCTCATACAAAATTTGATAAGAAATTTCAGAAGCAGAGCACTTCCTAGATACCTCAAGGAAGAAATAAGAGATCTTATAATCAAAGCAGACATTAAAGAAGTTTGGAATTTAACTGAAGACCAAAAATCAGCCATTGCTGCCTGCTTTCACAAGGGTCCCCTCCTCAGAGGAGGGGCAGCAAACTTCAGGGGTAGGAAATTCAACTTCGGGGGCAGATTTCAGGGAAGAAGGTTCAGTTTCCTCAAAGGTAACCCTAACTTTAGATTCAAGTCTCAGCCGCTTAGAAGAGGTAATAGGCGAGGTGGGTACAGGGGGGGGGAGGTCACAAAATGGACAAGCTAATAGTTCAGGAGCCAGAGAAAAGAAAGACCCTAGAAATTGAGCCATGCTCCGCACCAGTTCAAAGAGAGATTTTTTCAGCACCAGTATTCTATGCCCCAGTTGATAACGATGTTTACTCTGCACCAGTTAATAATGAGCTTTGCTCAGCACCAGTTAATGAGCTTTGCTCAGCACCAGTTAATAACGAGCTTTGCTCAGCACCAGTGGTTAATGAGCTTTGCTCAGCACCAGATAATAACGAGCTTTGCTCCGCACCAGACCATCATGACATTGGGCCAAATGCTATAAATCAAGATAGAAGTAAAGAGACCTTGCCTTTGGCCTCAAAACCAATGAATAACTCCTCCCAGAGCCCCCCAGAGAATAGGATAGGTAAGTCATTATTGATGAATATTGATAGTTGGAGAAAGCTTCCTAATGCCTCTTTTGCTTGTAAAATTATCAATGAAGGGGTGAGAATTCCGTTTAATAATAAACTTAAAGCCCAGAGGTCATTAAAAAGAACAGGTAAAGATAGATTTTATTCAATTAACAATCGTAAAATATTGGAAAGTGAATGTGACAGACTGCTAAAACTAGGTGTCATAGAGCAGATCCCCAGAACTTCCTTTTACTACTCCAACCACATATTTTATAAATTCAAACCAGATGGAACAGTACGACTAATCTTTGACATGAAGGTGCTCAACACCATGATTAAAAAACCTTCTTTTACCATGCTCAAGGCCAATACTATATTTCCCTATCTACATCTAAACTCTTGGGCCTGCAAACTAGATTTAAAAGATGCTTATTGGCACATTCCATTACATGCAAGTAGCCAGAAATTTCTAACCTTCAAACTAGGTAAAAGGAAGTTCAAATGGACTGTGATACCCTTTGGACTAAAGACAGCACCTTATATTTTTTCAAAGATAATGTACACAGTGATCAAGTATATTAGAACTTCATATAACATCTTAATATTCAATTATCTTGATGACATTCTTATATTAGCAAAAGATTATGTAAAATGTAAAAATCACATTCAGCTAGTCATTAAGATCTTGTCAGACTTAGGATGGAATATCTCACTTAAAAAATCTACAATTGAACCGACTCAAAGAATTGAATTTTTAGGAGTGCATTACAATATGATTAAGAAAACTATGAATCTCTGTGGGAAAAACATAGAGAAGTGTGTCGAATTGGCCAAAGCTTTCTCCAACTCTGTTAAATCCGACCTGCATTCCTATCAAATGTTAATCGGAGCTTTAAATTTTAGTGCATCCTATACGAGCTTGGTAAGATTCCATCTTAAATATCTCCACAGATACCACAGTTATTTTAATTCAGGGTACAAAATCATCCCCCACACCTTCAAAAAATACCTAAAGCCATGGGAACAGAGACAAATGTACAGAGAGATTAACATTCCAAAACCACAGATAGATGCAGAACTTTTCACTGACGCTTCCAACCAGGGTTGGGGAGGGGCATTAGTAATAGCGGGTAATATGCTCTCAATAAATGGAACTTGGACAGATGAAGAATCCTCCCTTCACATTAATGTAAGAGAGTTATTAGCTTGCTTCTATTCTTTGGAACACTTCATCACAAGGTTATACAACAAGGTAGTCTTAATACATGTTGATTCAAAGGTTACTAATTGTTGGCTAAGGAAACAGGGTAGTATCAGAAACAAGTTAGCCCATGAACTAGTCAGGAAAATACTTAGTACCATGAAGGATCACAACATACAGATAAATTCCAGATGGATCAGGGGAGTAAGTAACACCATCGCAGACTCACTTTCCAGGGACCTGGGTTCCATTCACACAGAAACTTCACTCAGTGACAGTCTATTCTCCTTAATCTGCTCTGACTTCAATTTCACCCCGGAAATAGATCTGTTCTCAAATGGCTTCAATACTAAGTGCAAAAAGTTTTGTTCATCTCTTCCAAACCAAAAAGCCATCAGCAATAATGCACTTACGATTAGCTGGAAGGGATCAACACCTCTCTATGCCTTTCCACCAGGATTCTTACTACACAAAGTAGCTTTTAAAATCAATTAAGAATGCAATAATAATATGCTTTTCTGCACCATATCGCAGGGGACGGAACCATGGATTCCATTAGTGAAGTCAGTCGCGAAGCAGCACAAACGATATATTGTGAAGATCGAAGACTACCAGATAGTTCTCAAGGATTGTATCTCACCCTCAGCAAAGCTCCAATCAACTTTGATCGCCTTAAAAATTTAAAGGATCAGCTCCCTAACGTCTTTCCTCCTGAGGTTTGCTCCAAAATTGCTGTCAGCTTGAGGGACAGCTCCTTGCACAAGTATGAAAACCTATACAACATTTTTAAAAGTTTCATTCACAAGGAGTATGGAAGAGACAACAAATTCCCCCTGTTAGCAATTATTTTATTTTTCAATCACCTTATAGACAAGGGTCTGTCTTACAACACCCTGAAGAGCTACAGAGCAGCTTTAGGTCCTATCTTGTCAGGCTATTTCCCAGGTTACTGTCTTGCAGAGGACAAATATGTCAAAGCAATGATATCGGGAGTTAATAGAAGGAAACCTAGAAATTCTCACCAGTTCCCTGGCTGGGATCTAGACAAAGTAATTTCGTTTCTCAACACCACGAGAGATAACTCTACCTTACTACTGACACAGAAAACCTTGTTCCTAGTAGCCTTAGCTTGCCCTTTAAGAGCTAATCAATTTAACAATCTCAGCATTTCCAGGAGCACCTTCACCCCAGAACACATTGTCTTACGGAACCACCCTTCCTTCATGGCCAAAAACCAAAAGAACAACTACACGCCAATAGAGATCAGCTTTAGGAAGCTTCCTAACAGACCAAAAATATGTCCAGTCAGACAATTGAACTTCTATTTGGAATACACAAACAAAGTCTGTATGGAAAGAAACATAGACAGGAAAGACCACATATGGCTAGATGAACACTTCAAGATAATGTCTCTACAAAAAATGAGACAACTTTTTAGGGAGTGCATTTTCAGAGCCGACCCAAATGCAACTAAACAGTCAACGAATTTTCACTCTATAAGGGGTCAAGCTTCATCAAGACTGCTATACAATGGAGTATCTATACAAGAAATCATGTCCAGAATGAATTGGAGAAGCGACTCTGTCTTCAGCTCTTACTATGCTCTCCTCGGCTTACAGGGAGCTTTCGATGCTGTGGTCGCTGGACTTCATCTTCAAGCCCCCTGAAGCATCTGCTTAGCTACCACTGGTGAGTCCGGAAGGTTGAGACCTCCCTCTCCAGAACTGTAAGTTTACTTGTGAACGAAGGTTCTGGAGTGGGAGGTGAGACCTTCCGGACTCAAAGTCTGGGTCACCCTCCAACCCTTCCCCCGTGAGCCGAGGAGACCATGTACAGTACTTAGGAGGGAATATTTTAACAACTTCATAATTCAACAGAGTAGGCTATATACAAGAACACACACATACAATCACTATTATTCCACAGAAAACAAACTAACTGGAATCTTTCAATATTCATATCAACCAAGAGAGCACAAGAAGATTGAATTTACTAGTAAAAAGACCTTTATGTCCAACAATTTGCACCTTCACAGTAATTCCTTCATAACTTGCACTACCAAGGTAAGCTCAACCACTTCTGTGTTATTTTTTGTTCTATTACAACTTCAAAAATGTGACTTCCATTGCCGAGTCAACCCGCTCGTCCCTGGTAACTCCGCCCAAGGGGGCGTGGTTTGGGGCTCGCGCCGCCGCTTGGGGGGGTTCCAGGGGGGGGTGTATAAGCTACCACTGGTGAGTCCGGAAGGTCTCACCTCCCACTCCAGAACCTTCGTTCACAAGTAAACTTACAGATCCCCTTCCTGAGAAGGCCTCCTCTGTCGTCAGAACCCTTAGAGTTGTCAGCAACTTATACAGGGAACAAGGCAGCAGCTCTTCAAGAGCAAGTCAACCTAATGCTGTCGAAAGCAGCCATAGAAGTAGTAGAGGACACCTCTTCGGAGGGTTTTTACAACAGACTTTTTCTAGTTCCGAAGAACTCGAGGGGATGGAGACCTGTTCTGGACGTAAGTACTCTGAACAAGTTCGTAAGCAAAGTCAAGTTTGCCATGGAGACTTCTGCGTCATTCCTAGCAGGCACCAAATAAGGAGACTGGATGGTGTCATTAGATCTGCAGGACGCTTATTTCCACGTCCCAATCCACCCGAACTACAGAAAATTTCTGAGATTCGTGTACCAAGAAACTACTTGTCAGTTTAAAGCACTCTGTTTTGGGCTGAGCACGGCTCCCTACATCTTTACCCGAGTGGTTGCCAACGTGGCTCGCTGGCTACATCTGAAGGGAGTTCGGATATCAATGTACCTGGACGATTGGCTAATCAGAGCCAGGTCGCAATAAAAGTGTATGGAGGGTCTTCAAGTTACAATGTCTTTGACGCAACAACTAGGTCTAGTGGTAAATCTGGCCAAATCTCAACTGACACCTCGCAAAACATCATCTACCTGGGGATGAGGATTCAGTCAGTGGTTTTTCGGGCTTTTCCAGCCCCGAAACGCATTCTAGATTGCCTAGAAAAGGTGCAACACTTCCGAGACAGACGGACCTGCTCAGTAAGAGAATGGATGAGTCTGCTGGGTACCCTCTTATCGATCGAACAGTTCGTATCCCTGGGAAGACTTCATTTACAGCCTCTTCAATTCCATCTTTCAAAATATTGGATGAGAGGTCAAGGTCTAGAAACGTGGATTCCGATTCATCTGGGGATCAGGAATCACTTGAGTTGGTGGGACGATGCCAACAAACTCCTGGAAGGCCTCAAACTTTATCAGAGGAACCCCGACCTAGTGTTGTATTCAGACGCCTCAGACATGGGGTGGGCTGCAACACTGGGGAAGGCCGAGATATCGGGTCTGTGGGAAGAGTTTCAGAGGGAATGGCATATAAACATCAAGGAGCTAGTGGCCATTCACCTAGCACTAATGCACTTTCAGAAGGAAGTCCAGGGCAAATTAGTTCAGGTCAACGCAGACAACACCACAGCGTTGGCCTACATCAAGAAGCAGGGAGGCAATCGTTCAGATTCCCTTTACGAGGCGGCGAGAGATCTCCTACTGTGGGCGAAAGCAAGGGACATAACCCTGATAGCTCGCTTCATAGAAGGGGAAAAGAACGTCAGGATGGATCTTCTCAGCAGAGGAAGACAAGTTCTCTCTACAGAGTGGACCCTACATCATGAGGTGTGCACCAGCCTTTGGATGCTGTGGGGACAACCCTCTATAGACTTCTTTGCTACACATGACAAAGAGGTTACCAGTTTACTGCTCTCCAGTCCCAGACCAGGAAGCAGCTGCGGTGGTCGCTTTTCTCATGGACTGGGAGAGACTAAACGTGTACGCTTTTCCACCATTCAAGATCCTGGGCAGAGTCCTGAAGAAGTTCAGGGAGTCGAACAACGCCCGCATGACCCTGATAGCGTCGTTTTGGCCCATGAGACCTTGGGTTGCAGAAGTGATGGAGGGGCTGGGAGATACCCCCAGAGCATTACCAAGTCGGAGCGATCTACTCAAACAGCCACACATAGAGAGGTACCATCAGAATCTCCCCGCTCTCAATCTGACTGCCTTTCGACTATCGAAAAGCTGGCAAGATCGAAGGGCTTTTCAATGGAAGCTGCACGAGCTATCGCGAGAGCTAGGAGGACGTCCACAATTAAGGTTTACCAATCTAAGTGGGACATGTTTAGAGAATGGTGCAGGACTAGCAAATTTTCCTCTTCCAGTACCTCTATAGCCCAAATAGCAGACTTTCTGTTGCATTTGCGAATGAAAGAAAAGTTGGCTGTATCGACCATCAAGGGTTACCGCAGCATGCTAGCCTCCGTCTTTCGTCACAGACACATCGACGTGTCAGGTAACAAGGATCTCTCGGATCTCATTAGATCTTTTGAGACCACTAAGAGAAAGGACAACCCAACCCCCTCTTGGAACCTGGATGTACTCCTGGCCTTTTTGACCTCAAGCAGGTTTGAACCTCTTGACAAAGCTTCTTGGAAGGATCTTACCAAAAAGACTCTATTCCTAGCTGCGTTGGCTACAGCCAAGAGAGTAGGAGAGTTGCAAGCCATCAGCAAGAAGGTGGGCTTTAATCGAGACAATGCAATTTGCTCCCTTCAGCTAGGCTTTCTCGCCAAGAACGTGAATCCTTCTCGACCTTGGCCCAGATCCTTTACTATTCCAGGGTTATCTCACTTAGTTGGACGGAAAAGGAGAGAGGCCTTTGTCCAGTGAGAGCTCTGAAATTTTATCTTCAAGCGTCCAAAAACCTGAGAGGACAAGCAGACAACCTCTGGTGCTCAGTTAAAAAGCCCTCTTTACCTTTATCAAAGAATGCCCTGGCATTTTTTATTAAGGATTTGATAAGGGAAGCTCACCAGAATTGTGAGGAAAGAAGTTTTCCAATCCTTAAGGTAAAACCACATGAGGTTAGAGCTGTAGCGACTTCTATGGCTTACAGAGGCCACTTTTTGGCGAAGTATGTCAATCCTCGCAGACTGCTACCTTAAAGAAGTCCAGACCCAATATGAAGATTGTTGCTCCCTGGGTCCGTATGTTATCTCCAGCGTCGTAGTTGGAGAAGAGACAACTGCCTCTTCCCTATAACCTTTTTTATTATATACCCTTGCCTTTTATTTTAACTTGGTATCACAGGTTGTCTGTGAAGGTTGTTGCAGCCTTCCACAGTCTGGGTTGCAAATCAAGTTAGTTTTTATGGTGTGTGTTTTTAGTTTTTTGAGTAGGTGGTCAGAATCATTGTCCATGGCTATGCCAGGATAGCAAGGGTGGTGGTCTAGCCACGCTAAAGTCGAGGACCTTGTGGCAGCCCCACAGAGACTTTTACAGCTCCCTGGGTGGATTGCTGAGTCTCTTAAGGAATGCTGGCAAATGAGGCAGGATAACTATGAAGCCAGCTTCCTTATCAGGTAAGAACCAGATTGTTGGTACTACTAATTTGTAGCTATTAATAATTATACGAATTCCCAACGGGATGAGGTTTTCTAACCCGCCACCAATGGTGTCAATCAGCTATATATAACTACCAGGGAAGTTACATATTTAAAAATGGTATTTTCATTTTAAAATAAATTTTTGTATATACTTACCTGGTAGTTACATATATAAAAGGGCCCTCCCTCCTCCCCTCTGAAAACAGGGGCATGGAATTTCTGAGGAATGTTGGGAATGGTTCCAGTTACCTACTGAGAGGGCGCTCACGTATGACCACCTGCTCACCTGGCGGTGATTGCCACGAAATTTGAATTTCTGCCATGCGCGACGAAACGCGGGATTAAGCTATATATATGTAACTACCAGGTAAGTACATTTAAAAATTTATTTTAAAATAAAAATACCTTTTTTATGCTTATATACTGTCTGTATAATTTTCATATTGTATTACCTGACACCCTCTTAATGAGAGAATGCCTTGATGAAGTCATTGAGCTTCAGCACGGCATTTCATTCCCGTGCTGAAACTTGGTGACGGGCAAGAGGGCTCTCGAACTTGGGGAAATTGCTCCCCCAGTTCGAATCTAAATTTCCCTCTTTCACCTTTTTCTTTTTCTCAATATTACTTCGACCTTATCCTAATTTCATAAACTTTCTTTAGTCTTGCTTTCCAAACTCTATGAGAAAAATTTCCCTCATTATATGTGTGTATATATTATGTACATATATATTTATTATTTTTTTTTTCTTTTTTTCTCCTATGGCTTGGATATTTTTACATCCATTGTAGCTCCGGCGGGGATGTTCATACATCCTTTATTGCTGCCTGCTTTGATGAGTGGGAGGAGGTATCACGGTTGGGAGGTGTTTGCATTCAAAGCTATATGTGAGAGTATTGGATGATTTCAGCCATCCCGAAGATGGTTTGGACCTTTTTGGCGGAACTATTCTCAAGTGTTGGGTCTTCAGAATCCAGGGGGATCCAATGCTTGGGGTAGGACTCTCGGCTTTTGGCCGGAAGCCCGTCATTATAGATATGGGGAGGATGATTCCATGATTTCTTGGTCTCATTCCTAACAGGCGGGTTCAGCTTACACATGTGCCTCTATATCTGTTTTGATGCTATCCTTCGGGTAGGGTATGGAGTGGACCATCTGGGAAGTATACTCTCATTGTGCCGATAGTGGAGAGTGCAAATTTCCTTTCCGACGTGTGATGGCCTAACATTCTCGAGCAGGTACATCAAACTAACCCTTTTCTCTCTCTTTCGTCTAATGGATTCTTTAAGGAACGAACCCCCATCCCCTGGATACACTGACTTTCCCCCGGCACTGTTGATGACCTCGGAACGGGAAAGGACCATTCTACTGATATTTCTAAATCGAGTAATTTGGGTAACACGAGGAAACTTCGAATCCTCCATGTTACACAAATTTCAATAGAGACAAATTATGATGATCTATGTAAAGCATTTGAATGCTATGGATGCATAAAAGAAATAAGGATGAAACTTGGGATTCATGGATATCTTATAGTAGTTATGACGAAGCATTTAGTGCAATAAGTAACTTGAATAATATTAAAATTAATAACTTGAATGTCGCGGCTGCTCTCTGCGATAAGGTACCAAAAGATTTGGATGTGTACAGGCCTGCCGATTGGTTGGAAAAAGACGCAGATTTAGTTATGCCCTCCCAGAGAAATCCAAAACCACCAATGTGGCTTATAGCTGAATCAAAGGGGGTTATAGGGAATTATTTGAAAATATGCAAATTCAGAAAAAAGTAGGAACTATTGCACCAGGCGATATATCTCGTTTCGGAAAAAATAGTTTCCTTATCCATGCCAAATCCAGTACACAGTCGGTAATATTGTCCAATATGAAAATAAGTAATGATGACATTAAGTTAGATGTCAAACCCCACCTAAATTTTAGCTACGGAAGGGGCGTAGTTTTTAACAGAGATCTATATGATTTTACAGAGGAGGAGATACTGGCCATGTGTCCATTAAATGTATGGAAAGTTCATAAAGTCCCAGGTACATCAATGATAATGCTTACGTTCCAGGATGCTGATGTACATTTTCATATTATTATCGAGAACGAAAGGATTATAGTAAGACCCTTCAAGCAGAAGCCATTGCAATGCTTTAATTGTTTTAAATTTGGGCACCTGTCCAAAGTTTGCAAAAATGAGAAGATGTGTGGTATTTGCTCCAAATCTTACCATGGAGAGTGTGCACTTGGAGCCAGGTGTTTAAATTGCAGCTCGAATCACAAATCCACAGACAAGAGCTGCGAGCTATATAAGTTGGAGGAAGCTGCCCTCAACAAATCAAACTTAGAACATATAAGTGTGACCCGTGCCAAAAGACTATTAAATAAATCAAATACATATGCTAAGGCATTAAAATCAAACCAACCTAGCGCTGCCAATAGCTCAAAAAAAAGTATACTATCTGACAAAATGTCAAATAACGAGGTAACCATATTACCTCCTGAGGCTTTACCACGGTGTATTAACACTAGGTCATTGCCCATTGCTGTACAGCCTTCAGCCGCCATTACAAAAAATAATACAAACCTCTCTCAGGCCATGTCCTTGCCTGATCTGATGGAGGTTCCACTTAAGACTAACTTACCTGATGCACCTGTTGTGGGAAAGGTGCAAATACCTCGAATCCCACCATCTATTAATCGTAAAAGAGAGAGACCTCCATCTCTCTCTCCACCCTCCATTAGAAACGTTAAGGTTATGACATCAAATAAATTTGATGTTTTGTCTGTTGATGTTTCTAATGAACCAGAAGATGAACTGAATAAATCAGAAATTCAAGTTGAGGTCCACCATCCACCTCAACAAATAGATAAAAAGAATACAAAGAAAAACACAAATGTAAAACCCAATATAACAAGACCACCTCTGAAGAAACCTACTGGTAATAATGTTAAATTAAAAACTGCTAATGGGAAGACCTCATCCAAGATGTCTTCCAGAAATAATCCATAGTTTTCTCCTCCATTTTGCAATGGAACTGTCAGGGTTTGAGGGCGAAATATGAAGAACTTAAGCTCCTAATTCATGAGCATTCCCCCATAATTGTATGTCTACAGGAAAGTATGCTTGATTCTAACACTCCTAGTCCTCGAGAGTATGTTAGCTATAGAACACCATATAATCAACAAGCAGGGAGCCATGGCGGAAGTCTCATGTACATTCGTCGAGATGTTCCCCAAATACCCATGTCTATACGTACAACCCTGCAGGCAGTTGTTGTACAAATTGATATAGGGAGAAAATATACAATATGCTCTCTGTACTTAACTCCAAATGATAATATTTTATATGATGATTTAGCAGAAGTCATTCAACAACTCCCTCAACCTTTTCTCTTACTGGGAGATATGAATGGTAGACATCCTTTATGGGGTGATGTTTTGGCCAACACAAGGGGCAATATTATCTTATCAATTGTGGAGAATGAGGATGTGGGGCTCCTTAATACAGGAGAGGCCCACACACTTCCATGTTCAGACAGGTACTTTGTCATGCATTGACCTTTCAATTGCAAGCTCTAACTGCCTTCTTGATTTTGATTGGAGGACATTAGATGATTGGCATACTATTGATCATGCACCAATCATTATAAACACCAACAAGGGTCCGCCTTTGCAAAGATCGCCATGTTGGAATCTAGATAAGGCAGACTGGGTTAAATTTTCTGAGCTAAGTGAAATCGAAGGGAGGGCAGAACAGTTTGAAAGTATTGATGATGCCATAGACCTACTGAATGGAACTCTTCATACAGCAGGAATCAATTCGATTCCCAAAACCACAGGACTATTCAAAAGACGACCAGTCCCGTGGTGGTCCTCAGAATTAACAGCCTTGCACAGAGCCACCAGAAAATCTCTGACTAGATTGCGTAGACGCCGTACTGATGAAAATTTGATATCATACAAAAAGTGTAGAGCACAGTTCCGTCGTTCCATGAAAGAAGCTAGACGCCAATCTTGGGTGGCTTTTGTTTCCTCCATTAATAGTAGAACACCACCATCTTCTGTATGGAGGAAAATAAAAAGAATTGCAGGCAAATTTACCCCGAACCCACCACCAGTGTTGAAAGTGAATGGTCAGTTTGTGACTGAAGGAAATGAAGTTAGTAATGCTCTGGCTGACCATTTTTCAAATGTATCATGCAAGAGTGTAGCAGCTCCTGGTCACCAGTACAGGAGCATTGAAGAAAAGAAAATTTTAGATTTTGCAACAGGAAGGGAAGAATCGTATAATTCTCCTTTTACTGAAAGAGAACTTGATTCCGCACTCGCTACTTGCAACGATACAGCTCCTGGACCCGATGGAATTCCATATGCAATGGTTAAACATGTACATTTTAATACAAAGTTATTTATTTTAAGTATTATTAATAGAATATGGCATGATCATAGTTACCCAAGTGTTTGGGAATTAGCCATTATTTTAGCCTTTTTAAAACCTGGTAAGGACAAGTTTTTAGCAGCAAGCTATCGACCTATTGCATTGACTTCGTATTTATGTAAAATCTTGGAGAAGATGGTCAATGCAAGGCTGATGTGGTACCTTGAAAAGAAGGGTATTTTATCACCGATTCAATGTGGATTCAGAAAAATGCACTCAACAACTGATGTGTTAATACGACTTGAGTCTTCTATTTGTGAAGCCTTTGCTTCCAAACAGCACCATGTGACAGTATTTTTTTACCTTGAAAAGGCATATGATACCACATGGAGATATGGTATACTTAAAACCATTCATGAATTGGGATTGAGAGGAGAGCTGCCACTATTTATTCAGGCATTTCTTTCACGTAGAGTTTTTCAAGTGAGAGTGGGGGAAACTCTATCAGAGAGTAAGTGCCAGGAAGGAGTTCCTCAGGGTAGTGTGCTGAGTGTAACACTTTTTGCACTAGCAATTAATGGGATATCCTCAGCCATTCCCCAGGATGTTCTCTCAACATTATTTGTGGATGATCTTTCAATATCATTTGCTGGCACTAGAATGGCAATGGTTGAGAGAAAAATCCAACTCTCTATTGATAAAATTATCCAGTGGGCTGACATGAATGGATTTAAGTTCTCGACAAGTAAAACTACCATTGTCCATTTATGTCGTATCCGGGGAGTACATCCAGACCCGGATATATACATTAAAGGTCAACGGATACCATGTGCAAGAGAAGCTAAATTTTTAGGTTTGATATTTGATTGTAGGCTTACATGGGTTTCTCACTTAAAAGCGTTAAAAGCTAAATGTGTTGAAGCTCTGAATATTTTAAAAGTATTGTCCCATACATCATGGGGGGCAGACCGCAATACTATTTTAAAATTATACAAGGCCTTGATTTTTTCCAAAATTAGTTATGGTTGTGAAATATATTCTTCAGCCACCCCAAGCCGGTTAAAAATATTAGACACGATACATCATGCAGGTATTAGATTGTCTACTGGAGCTTTTAAAACCTCGCCTATCCCAAGTCTCCTTGTTGATGCTGGAGAGTTACCTCTAGACCTTTACTGAATGTCTTCCATTATTCGGTATTGGTTTAGATTGCAAAGACTCCCTAACTCTCTAGCCTTTCAGACTGCAAGCCTTGTAAGACACGCATCATACTTTGAGTTGCACCCTAAATCTCCTCAACCTTATGGCTTTCGGGTGAAACGATTATTAAATAGTCTGGATATAATTAGAAATCAGGTACTTCCATTCAACGCCTCCATGGAAGTTACCAGAGGTATCTTTTTGTAAATATTTTATTGGAGGTAAGAAGAATATGTCAGACGTAGAAGCTAGGTCTCCTTTTAATGAACATGTTAAAGAACATAGAGGATCAACTTTTATCTATACTGATGGCTCCAAATCTGATGCTGGCGTTGGATTTGGAGTACATAGTAATGGTTTTAATTGTAGAGGTGCACTTCCTTTGACCGCTTCCATATTTACTGCCGAACTGTATGGCATATTAACCGCTATTGAGAAAATAGCGTTGGAGAAGGAGGGTAATTTTACAATTTTTAGTGATGCAAGGAGTGTCCTTCAAGCTATAGAAGTTTTTAATTCTAATAACCCTCTAGTTTTAAAGTTTTTAGAATGGCTTTTTATTATTGGACGGAGAGGTATAACAGTTCAATTTTGTTGGGTTCCAGCACATGTAGGTGTATCTGGGAATGAGAAGGCAGATTCACTGGCTAAGAAGGCTGCATCCGAGTTTCTGCCAAGAAGGTATCCCATTCCCTGTAATGATTTCTTACCTGACATCAAGAAATTGGTTTGCAAAAAATGGCAACAGCAATGGGATAGCCTAGATGGCAATAAAATGCGAGAGGTAACAAATGACATATCTCCTTGGAGGTATAATATGATGCCCCGAAAATGGGAGACGTCTCTTTGTCGTCTCCGTATTGGTCACACTCGGTTGACACACAAGTTTCTGCTGAAGGGCCAACACCAACCGTATTGTGACGACTGTTTAGTACCTCTAACAGTAAGGCATTTGTTGACCGAATGCCCCAATTATAACAACTTAAGGAATAGATATTTGTTTGAGGCTCGAGGTGAGGGTGGCAGGTTCATCCTTGCCAAGATTCTTGGAAATGATGTGTCCTACCATGCAAGTGGCATTTTTAGATTTATTTCAGAAGCAGGTCTTCTGAAAAATATTTAACTTTTATGACATTCAACTTTTATGATTTTAATTGAATACTCTTTTATTTTTTATTTTATTTTATTTTTTATTTTTGTATACATGAATTAAATGTTACCGGCGTCAATGACCTTAGATGTCAGGATGCCTGAAAACTTTAAATCAATCAATCAATCAATCAATTACCTGACATTATGGAAAATATATTGGTAGCTTTATCTTATATCAGTATTTTCTTTCAGAGCTGAACAACGTCAGGTGAAGAAACCAGCGGCTCCATGGGTACCAACGATATCCAATTCATCGCATTTGGATGCTGTCCCTCAAGCAACACCAATAAACCGGAATCGTATAATTTCCAAAAAGATTCGAACTTTTCCCATGTGGTAAGCTTATTGTTTTTTGAAGTTTATTGTAATAGTATTCCTTTTTTATATATGAAAGATTTATTTTAATATTGTCACTGTTCTTAAAATCTTTTATTTTAATTGCTAATTACTTCTCTCGTAGTTTATTTCCCTATTTCCTTTCCTCACTAGGCTATTTTCCATGTTGGAGCTCTTGGGCTTATAGCATCCTGCTTTTCCAACTAGGGTTGTAACTTAGCAAATAATAATAATAATTATAATAGGGAATGCGTAAAAATTAGTTGTTCCGTAACTGAAATACAAACCATGCTTTGTTCCGTAACTGAAATACAAACCATGCTATTTACATGGGGTAATTACTTCGGCGTAGCTGAATGACGAGCCATAAAGTTTCAACGAGGGTTTCCTACCCCACCGCTAGTTAGCGGGGGGTTAGGGAGGGGTAGCTAGCTACCCCTCCCCCCTCACACACACACTCCGGTGAATAGCTCAATTTACTTTTGGCTCGGAGAGATGACAGACCTGTCAGGGCTCTCCTCTTTGTTGACTGCCATAATCTTGTTTGCTTTTTCTTTTCAGTGTGTGTGTGAAGTCGGCCTCTATTACTCGTCATGCGTACGTGCCCTGGACTTCCCGGCCGCCCTTGTGGGACCTTTATGTCGGCCTTGGACACAGATCCTCACTCCTTATGCCCTCAGTGTAGGGGCCAACGGTGTAATAGGTCTAACGTGTGTATTGAGTGTAGGGAGTGGTCTACCTCCCAGTGGGAGAGGTTTGCCCGGCGATGTAAGAAGGCTAAAAGGGATCTTTCTCCTTCGGAGGCTTCTCGGAAGAGAGAAAATCCCAGGTCTTCTTCTTCCGCCGTCCTTTCCTCCTCCGAAGCTCCCACTCGAGCGGCCTCTTCCGAGAGGCCGGCGAGTGGTAGCGTAGACCGTAATATTGTTGATGTTGTTAACCGATCCCGGGGTGAGGGAGAGGTCGTTACCTCCCATAGAGAGGCGGCTGCCCCTTCCCCCTCGGAGGAGGTAGTTATATCTAATAATGATCTGTTTCAGCTTTGGGCTTCCTTGGGGCTGCAGGGTTCACCCTCCAAGGAAGCTCTGTTTGACATGATCAAACGGGGTGCGGCCGTCGAACAATCGTCAACTTCAGCGGAGATAGATCCTCTGTCTGTGGTTGGCGTTGTTGTGTCGGAAACATCCCGTGGGTCTGGCCAAACGCCCGTTCCTGTGGCCGCGGTAGCGGAAGGCTCTGACTCCCCCTCTGAACATCCTTCGAGGGAGGAGCTTAGTCCCACGGTCTCTCCTGCCGGTGATACTCCCTCTCGGGGGAATTCACTTATAGAGACTCCTCTTCGGAGGCCCATCGATGGTCAGCCTGCTGATCCCACGGCCCCTCGTGGGCGTATAAGGCGGAAGGCTCATCCTCCCCTTCGCCGTAGAGGCCTTCCTTCCCCCTTCAAAGGGGTTAAGAGGCGCCTCTTCGGCTCGTCGTCACCACAATCCTCTGCGGAGGAGACGACTCGCCGTTCTCCTCTCCTGCCAGCTACCAACCTAGACCTCTCCGGGGATCGTTCGCAATCCCCTTCGGAGGATGGTCGTCCTTCGGGACTTTGTGACCTGTCGCCCAAACCATCTACGTCTAAAGATCCTGATGCGCTTTACGCGCCACCTGATACTGCCCCTGCG
This sequence comes from Palaemon carinicauda, assembly GCF_036898095.1. Lineage (NCBI taxonomy): Eukaryota > Metazoa > Arthropoda > Malacostraca > Decapoda > Palaemonidae > Palaemon > Palaemon carinicauda. The sequence continues at coordinate 107,059,549 of NC_090725.1, read as the reverse complement.
CAGTCTCGAGGCCTTTCGGGACTACAGGGACTTAAGCGCGAAACTGCGCCTCTCGCCCCCAAGCGCCAGGCACCGCCTTCGCGCCCGCCTGCTGTTGTTCCTGCTGATCCTGACATAGCGCCTCGGAGCTCACCCTTAGTTGTTCGCGCCTCTGTTCCTACCACGCGTCAGGGTTCCATTGTGCGCCCACGCCCTTCGGCGCCCCGTCACCCTCCAGCAGTTCTTGAAGTAGCGCGCAAGCGCCCAACTGCGCATACGCGCCCTGCTCCTGATATAGCGCTGCTGTGCTCACCTGCGCACACGCGCCCAGTTCCTGATACGGCGCCTACGCGGCCACCTGCGCCCACGCGCCGTCCAGCGCCTCGGCGCCCCCCAGTTCCTGTTTCATCGCGCTCGGTCCAGGAGGTTCCTGAGTTGGCGCACAGGCGCCCACAGATTCTTGCGGATTCGTCACGCTCCTCGGGGGAAAAGCACGACACGCGCCCACGCGTGGTTCCAGTTCCAGCGCTCACGCGCACACCAATGCGCCCGGGCGTTGCTTTGGACCCATCGCGCCCACCTAGGGAGACACGCGATACGCGTCCGCGTGTAGTTCCTGCACCAGCGCCCACGCGCTCACCAACGCGACCACGCGTCGCTACAGCTCAGCGCGTCGCCCACGAGGCTCCCAAGTTAGCGCAGGGGTGCTCACGGCCACCTCTGGGCTCTCCCTCTAGACCGCACGAGCTTGCTACCGATACGATCGCACACGACGCTCCAGTATCGCGCCCTGTTCCTGCTACGTGCCCCGTTCCTATATTTAAGACAACTAAGGCTGCCCAACGAACTCCAGAGCGCCCTCACGCGGCTCGCCCCATGCGGCCTCCGCAGCCTCGCACTCCCGTGCGACCGCATCCTGATGCGCGCCCACGATCGCCAACGCGACCAGCACGCCCACAGGCGAGTGTGCCGGTCTTACCGGACCAGCGCCAACCCTCTCACCCCCAGGTCGCTCGCGACCCTGCTCCAGCGCTAACGCGCCCTCAGCCGGTTCTTCCGGACACGCGCTTAGGGGCACCCGTTATCTCGCGCCCTTCGGGGCCGCGCCAGGTCGCTGCGCGCCCGTGCGTTCGGCCTCCTCCTGCTCCAGTTCCTGATCGCCGCACGCCTACGTGCTCTCGCGGCCATGTTCCCGCACCAGCTGCTGTGCGCCCCCGCGCCCGCGCCATCGCTCCTGAACACCCACCTGCGCGCCATCGCGCCCTTGCGCCTACCCCCGCCCACGCGGGTGCGCGCATGCGTGTTTCCAGTATCGCGCTACCCATCCACGCGCGACCCTGATCAGGGCCCGTTGCACGAGCCCCAGCGCGATCGCCGCCAGGCGGATTCTTCCTCGTCGCGCTCCCCTCCCCGCAAGCGCAGACCAGCGCGCTCGCCAGAGGGGGAGCGCTCCCCGGACAGGTCTAGGGACTCTTCTCTTTCAGCCCTGCAGGCAAACCCTCGTTTGTCGACTCCTCCTAGGGATCCCTCGATCCCCTTCCCTCCAGAGGGAGTGTCCGACAGCGCAGCTGTCAGACAGCAGCCCTGGTTGGGCACCCTACTCAGAGCTCTTGTGCAGGCGATTAAGCCAGCCCTCTCTGATTCGGGTCGCGAACCAACGGCAGCTTCCTCCCCCCTGAAGAGGAAGAGAGGAGTCTCTCCCGTGGATCCTCCTCCGAGGCCTATTCTGTCCCCGCGCAGATCCTTACGCAAGGCTCCTACTCCCCCTCAGACCTTCTCGCCCTCCCCTGCGGAGGAGGATTACCCCTCCTCAGGAGAGTTGGACGAGCAGGAATACTCCCCCATCGCACCAATGGGGGAGGTTCCTCCTCTTCCCGAGAGGTCTCCTCGTCCAGAGGTGGAGAAGGACCTGCCTTCTTCGCTTCTTGAGTCCTATATCCCGCCCAGGAGGGAGCCTAAGGACTCTTAAGACGATTCCCAAATCGTCAGCTAGGATCAGGCAGGAACCGTCTAGAGCCGTCGAGGATGTCCACGTGTCCCCCCAGGAGGAGCCCCTGGGGACGGGAGACTTCGCTGCAAGTCCTTCAGGAGGAGAGCACCAGGAGTCAGAACATGCGTTCTGGCAGGTCCTGACCCTCATGAGGAACCTCAATGGGATCCCAGACCCTGAGGTCCCACCTCGTGAAGGGAAGGACACGGTCCTGGACCGCGTCTATGGCACTCAGAAACCCTCTAGGGCCAGTGCAGCTTTGCCCTGGTCCCAAGGGATGAAGAGTGCCAGGGACAAGGTCAAGGGCCAGCTCGCTGAGCTTGCCTCCTCCAGCAGATCGAGTGCCGGTAATAAGCTCCTCCCTCCTCCTCGAGTCCATCAGAGGAGGTACTTTGAGATCCTCGAGGAGTCTTCTCTGAGTCTTCCCTTGCATCACTCCGTGGAAGAACTCACAGGGGGAGTCCCTCTTGAGAGAGACTCCAACCGGCACGTGTCCTTCTCTGCCACTGAGATCCTGAGCCAGAAGAAGGTCATCAAGTGCGCCATGCAGGCAACTTCATGGCTCGACATCTGGTTGGGGTCTCTGGGCATCCTGGTGCGGTCCGAGGACCTCTCCAAAGAAAGCACCAGGAAAGCGCTGGAAACCTTTCTTCTCTCGGGCACACGGACCATTGAGTTTCTGTCCCACCAAGTCTCGTGCTTGTGGGCCAACACAATCCTCAAGCGCCGGGATGCTGTAGGCGAGAGGTTCCACCATAAGGTACCCGGTGCGGAGTCTAGCAGGCTCAGACACTTCCATTCTCAGTAAGAGCCTGTTTGAGCCTAAGGACGTGGAGCTCACTGCCGAGAGGTGGAGGAAATCCAACCAGGATTCCCTCATCCATAGGGCCCTGACATCGAGGCCCTATAAGCCTCCAGCAGCCCCGTCCTGCTAAGGACACAAAGAAGACGACCACCGCAGCGAAGCCCAAGGTTTCTAAGCCCTTTCCTGCCAAGAACAGGAGGGGCAAGAAGTCCTCCAGGGGAGGCAAAAACCCTAGAGGTACCAGCCGAGGCCGAAAGCGCTAGGGTTGGCAATCCCCCTGCATGTCCACCAGTGGGGGGATGCCTTCAGAGTTGCGCAACAAGGTGGCAGCAACTCGGGGCGGATGCCTGGACGATCTCCGTGATCTCTCTAGAGTATCGCGTCCCGTTCACAGCCTCTCTACCTCCCCTGACAGCGAACCCAGTGTTGTTGAGCTCTTTTGCCATGGGATCGGCGAAAGGGCAGGCTCCGGGCCGAAGTCCAGACCATGTTGGAGAAGGACGCTCTCCAGGAGGTCGTAGATGGGTCCCCAGGCTTCTACAGTTGACTCTTTCTTGTGAGAAAGGCAACTGGAGGCTGGAGACCAGTCATCGACCTCTCGACCCTGAACGGGTTTGTCAAGCAGACTCCGTTCAGCATGGAGACGGCAGACACGGTCAGGCTCGCAGTGAGACCGCGAGATTTAATGTGCACACTGGACCTGAAGGACGCGTACTTCCAGATCCCAATCCATCCGTCTTCAAGGAAGTACCTGAGATTTTGCCTAGACAACAAGATCTACCAGTTCAAGGTGCTGTGTTTCGGTCTCTCCACAGCTCCTCAGGTGTTCACCAGAGTCTTCACCATCATCTCATCATGGGCTCACAGGATCGGTATCCGTCTCCTTCGTTATCTGGACGACTGGCTGATCCTGGCAGACTCGGAGGTGACCCTTCTTCGCCACCGAGACAGGCTCCTCGAAGTTTGCCAAGATCTGGGGATCGTGGTTAATCTCGAGAAGTCCTCTCTGCAGCCCTCTCAGAAACTGGTATATCTAGGCATGGTCATAGACACCAATCTCCACAAAGCCTTCCCATCAGACGAAAGGATAGCATGGCTGAGGAAGGTTGCGAAACCTTTCCTCAATCGAGAGGAACTCCCAGCCCAATCGTGGCTTCGTCTCCTCGGTCACCTCTCCTCTCTGACCCGTCTCGTTCCCAACAGCCACCTCAGAATGAGATCCCTCCAGTGGCGACTCAAGTCTTGGTGGAGTCAAGGACTCGATTCCCCGGACATCCTGATCCCCATGGGATCTGCGGAACGAGCGGACCTCAGTTGGTGGGTGGCAGACGAGAACCTACGAAAGGGAGTGGATCTTCTCGTCCCTTCCCCGGATTTGATGCTGTTTTCGGACGCATCAAAAAAAGGGTGGGGGGCCCACATTCTGAACCACAGGGCCTCAGGCCTGTGGTCAGAATCAGAAAGGTACCTTCACATAGACCTGCTAGAAATGAAGGCCGTATTCCTGGCTCTTCAGAAGTTCCACCAAGTCCTGGTGGGCCACTCGGTGGTGGTGATGAGCGACAACACCACGGTCGTGGCTTATATCAACAAGCAGGGTGGTACCTTTTCGGAACAGCTATCCCATCTTGCAGTAGAGATACTGAGATGGTTCGAAGTCCACTCGATTTCACTAGCGGCTCGCTTCATTCCAGGAAAGAGGAATGTGCTCGCTGACAGTCTGAGCAGAGCGACGCAGACAGTGAGTACCAAGTGGTCTTTGGATCCTCAGATAGCCAACAAAGTCCTGACTTTGTGGGGTTCCCCGACAGTGGATCTGTTTGCTACGGCGCTGAACACCAAGCTCCCGCTGTACTACTCCCCAGTCCCGGACCCCAAGGCTCTCTGGCAAGATGCCTTCCAACAACGGTGGGACAACGTCGATGTGTACGCCTTTCCCCCGTTCTGTCTGATGAGGAGGGTACTCAACAAGACCAGAACATTGGTCAATCTCTCAATGACTTTGATAGCTCCGCTATGGCATCATGCAGAGTGGTTCCCGGACCTTCTGCAGCTCCTCACGGAGATCCCGAGGAGCTCCCTCCACGTCACGAGCTACTCAAACAACCACACTCCAACATCTACCACAAAGCCGTAGCTTCGCTTCGGCTTCACGCCTGGAGACTATCCAGCATCTCCTCACAGAGAGAGGATTTTCACAACAGGTTGTGGATAGGATGTCTGGCCACCTGCGCAAGTCATCCGCAGGAGTCTACCAGGCGAAGTGGCGAGTTTTCTGTGGTTGGTGCCGTGGAAGGGATATCTCTCCCCTCGATGCCACTTTACCAGCAATAGCGGAGTTCCTCGTTTATCTGCGGGAAGAAATGCGCCTTTCAGTCTCGGCAGTGAAAGGCTATCGCTCAGCCTTAAGTCTTGCCTTCAGGCTCAAAGGAATGGACATTTCCTCCTTGCTGGAACTCTCTCTTCTCATACGGAGTTATGAACTTACCTGCCCTCAGTCGGAAGTGAGACCTCCTCCATGGAATGTGGCTCGAGTTCTCAGTCTCTTAAGAGACCTCCCTACGAACCATTACGCCAGGCTTCTGATTGCCACCTTACCTGGAAGACGGTGTTCCTGCTAGCTTTGGCCTCAGCCAAGCGAGTCAGCGAACTTCATGGTCTCTCCTACGACGTCGCCCATTCAAGGGGATGGGGGGAGGTAACGTTCAGCTTCGTCCCTGAGTTTGTGGCTAAGACTCAGAACCCGGGAGTGCCGGACCCAAGGTTCGAATCTTTCCAGGTTTCGAGTCTCCGTTCTGTAACAGATGACCCAGACCATCTACTGTGCCCAGTCAGGAGTCTGAGGTTGTATCTTAAAAGAACAGCTGCAGTCCGCCCTCAGGTGCGAGCGTTGTTCGTGAGCACCGGGGAAACGAAGAGGAGGGTCACCAGGAATACCATCTCAGCCTGGATTCGCAAGGTAATCCATCTGGCCTTGAATCCTGACCCTCCTCCGTCACGTCGCCCTAGGACGCATGATGTTAGGGGCGTGGCTACGTCCCTGGCCTTCAAGAAGAACTTTTCAGTGACGCAGGTCCTGCAAGCTGGGGTGTGGAAGCGTCGGACCACCTTCACGGCCCACTACCTGCAAGACGTGACACACAGGAGGCTCGATACGTTCTCTATCGGCCCTGTGGTGGCTGCACAACAGCTGGTCTAACCTCAGACTCCTTGTTAGACAAGTAGCAGAAGGTTGAGGGCATTGTTACCCGGTTTTAGTCTGTGTGAAGGAAAAGATCTGTCTGGCCCCTTTCTTTTCTTCATCCTCTCCTCCCTTGGAGAGAAACAGCATCCTGGGTCCTTTGCACAGCTGACCTCGAACCTCTGCAGGTAAGCCATGCTGCCTTGTGTTCCTAGTATTAAGTTGTAATACTGTCATGTCCCCATACCCTGACGAGGTGGTATTGGGAGAGTCCTAGCCTAGATTTCCATCTGAAGAATTCCAGGTCAACTTCCTAGGACGAGTCATTGCTCACCTTCACACACAGCTTACGTAGGCCGCAGCAGTCTCACAACTGCCTGCGAGGTGCAGGGGCCCCTCGACCCTTGAGTTCATTTAATAGACTCGGGTTCGGGGCCCCCGGGCAAGCCAAAGCCAGTATGGCAGGGGACTTACCTCCCTTCCTAAGGGTTAAATTACCCCATGTAAATAGCGTGGTTTGTATTTCAGTTACGGAACAAATGACAAATTCGTAGATAATTCGTATTTTTCCTAACTACAGTGAACCCTCGTTTATCGTGGTAGATAGGTTCCAGACCCGGCCGCGATAGGTGAAAATCCGCGAAGTAGTGACACCATATTTACCTATTTATTTAACATGTATATTCAGACTTTTAAAACCTTCCCTTGCACGTAGTACTGTTAACAAACTACCCTTTAATGTACAGAACACTTAATGCATGTACTAACGTACCCTAAACTGAAACAGGCACAAATATTAAAGGCGATTTTATATCATGCGTTTCCTAAACACGCCAAAAAGCACGATACAAAATGGCAACCAATGTTTTGTTTACGTTTATCTCTGATTATAATGAAGAAACAAACGCATTTACACATCTGTGTATAGGTTAGTTTTTGCATGATTATATTGATTATTCAGTACAGTATGTTGATTTGGTTATTACTAATGTTTTACTTAATTTTTCTTAGGACTTCCAAATGAAATGTGTTTCTTTATGACGCCGCCTGAAACGACGGCGTCATAAAGTACGCTCAGTAAACAAACTAAGGAATTTAACGCGCATGATGAAAGTGATAAATAATGATATTACAGTAAAAGCTTTTATAAAATATGTTATTACAAATATTATTTACCGTATCTATATAAAATCATACATACGTAGCAAAGCAGGAAAACAATCTACGAGAGAGAGAGAGAGAGAGAGAGAGAGAGAGAGAGAGGAGAGAGAGAGAGAGAGAGAGAGAGTTGTTTTACATACGTAAATGTAAATTTAAAGAAAAAAAAAATAGCCCCATTTCATATAAAATAGATTACAAATATTTTACTTTATCATATTACAGTAGTCTGTATAATACTGTAAAGTTCAGTACAGTATGTTGTTGTTAAAGTCGTGGCGAGGAAATTCTCACGAAACAAAAACAAGCCATTCAATTACAACAGCTGATTCATTCTCTCTCTCTCTCTCTCTCTCTCTCTCTCTCTCTCTCTCTCTCTCTCTCTCTCTCTCTCTCTCTCTCTCTCTCTCTCTCTCTCTCTTCGTGTTATACAATACTTACATTTAGATGAAGAAACTAAAATTAGTTTTCTTAGTGTCAATTAAATACGAAACGAAATAATTAGGCCGAGTCTACATCCATTTCAATCATAGCTAAAAATACGGCATCCGATTTCATCAGCAAACCACTATTTTTTGGGAAATATCATTTTATTCTAGAAAATTGCCACTCTTTAAATAGTTAATTGCACATTAAGAAAGCGTGTACTTTTGTTTTTAAATTTCGGGTGTGTTTTAAAAATTGAGTATTGTTGTCTTCTTTTTTTTTTACTTTTGGCTGTGATTAGATCAGCTGTTATCTAGCTGCCGCTCTTGAGTGTGTACGAATACACTAACAAAGTATCTTTTATACCATTTCTTAGCTTATTCAAACCGTCTACAGTATACAGTTGATATTACATAAGCACCAATGTGTTATAACCTATCAAATTTTTTTGTTTATTACATTTAAACCCCCCTCTATCTCTCTCTCTCTCTCTCTCTACCTCTCTCTCTACCTCTCTCTCTCTCTCTCTCTCTCTACCTCTCTCTCTCTCTCTCTCTCTCTACCTCTCTCTCTCTCTCTCTCTCTCTCTCTCTCTCTCTCTCTCTCTCTCTCTCTCTCTCTCTCTCTCTCTCTCTCTCTCTCTCTCTCTCTACCTATCTCTCTCCTCTCTCTCTCTCTCTACCTCTCTCTCTCTCTCTACCTCTCTCTCTCTCTCTCTCTCTACCTCTCTCTACCTCTCTACCTCTCTCTCTCCCTCTCTCTCTCCCTCTCTCTCTGGGCTACTTTTCACTACCTCCCATTCCTTACCTCTCTCTATCTCTCTAACAAATGATATCTTTGTTGCTCCTCAAAGTTTCATTTATATTGAAAATCAATCATGATTAAATTTTCCTTACTTTCTCCAATCTCACACCATCGGTCACATCGCGGTATTTTCGATATTTCCGGAAAATCCGCGATATATGTATATACATGGGTTATGAAAAAAATCCGCGAAGTGGTGAATCCGCGATGGTCGAACCGCGAAGTAGCGAGGGTTCACTGTATACAAACCTTAGCTATTTACAGTTATGTGCCCGCCAGCCCTGTCCCCCAAGATAAGTCCTACCTCTAAGTAAAGTGAGCTATTCACCGGTGTGTGTGAGGGGGGAGGGGTAGCTAGCAACCCCCCCTACCCCCCCCCCCCCCCCCCCCCCGCTAACTAGCGGTGGGGTAGGAAACGCTCGTTAAAACTTTATGGCTCGTCATTCAGCTACGCCGAAGTAATTACCCCATGTAAATAGCTAAGGTTCGTATAGTTAGGAAAAATACAAATTATCTACCAATTTGTCATATTTAATAGGGGTATTACTTTCGGCGTAGCTGAAATGACGAGCCATTAGAATTTAACGAGCGTTTACTACCCACACCGCTAGTTAGCATGGGTAGGGGAGGGTAGCTTTCTACCCCGCCCCCTCCTTACACACACACACACCTGTGCTTGAGCTCACTTTGCTCTCGGCTCGGATGGTAGTCGGATATGTCCACTTTCATTCTCGCCTCTCATTGGCAGCCATTAATGCTTTTTCTGCTTTTTCTTCGTGACAGGTTTGTGTGTGAAGTTGGCCTCTGCAACTATGCGCACCTGCCCTGGATTACCCGACTGCCCCTGCGGAACATTCATGTCGGCGGTCGAGACAGACCCTCACACCCTTTGCCCTTACTGTGGAGGTCAACGGTGTGATAGTGATAACAAGTGTTGTGAGTGTAGGGAGTGGTCTACCTCCCAGTGGGAGAGGTTTTCTCGGCGACGTAAGAAGTCCAGGTGGGATATTTCTCCTTCAAAAGGTTATTTGAAAGGAGAAAAACCCAAGGACTCTTCTTCCGTTGCTCAAACCTCCTCTGAAGCTCCCACTCGGTCGGTCTCTTTCGAGAGACCGCCGAGTAGTAGCGTAGACCATTGCACTGTTTTCCAAGCTCGGGGTTCGAGAGATGGCGTTGCCTCCCGTAGCGAGGCAGCTCCACCTCTCCCCCCGGGGGAGGATGTGTCACTAACCCATCTTTTGCAGCTTTGGTCTTCCTTGGGGCTCGAGGGTTCGCCCTCCAAGGAAGTGTCAAGCAATCGCCGACCACGCCAGAGGTTGATCTTCTGTCGATTGTCGACGTTGGGGTGTCAGAGGTATCCAATGTGGTATCTCCTAATACCACTGCCTCTTCAAATCCCGCAGTAGTTGAAGGATTAGTTTCTCCCATTCCTGCTCAACCAACGAGGGAGAAACTAAGTCCAACAGTCTCTCCTGCTGGTGTTTCTTCCCCTCGGGGGTGTTCACTTACAGAGACTCCTCTTTGGAGGACTGCAGAAGGTCAGCTTGCCGATCCAACGACCTCCAGAGGGCGCATCCGCCGCAAAGTTCGCCTTCCTCTTCGCCAGAGAGGCCTTCCTTCACCTGCGGTGAGGAGGCGCCTGTTTGGTTCGTCATCTTTATTGCAGTCCACCGCAGAGAAGCCTCTTCAGTGATCACTGACTGTTCCTGCTTTGGTCCTGGACCTCTCCGCGGATCGTTCGCGATCACCTTCGGTGGAAGGTCGTCCTTTTAAAGGACACGTTGACCTTCCACCCGTCAGACCTGCCGACCTGCTGTCTCCGTTCCTGAGGGCTGATGCGCGCTACGCGCCAACGAATCCTGACTTTCATGCTCGTCAGGCATCGAACCCTAATACTGTACGGGGCATCCAGGGCGTATGCGCCATCGCACGCATACTTCCCTCACGCGCCATGCCGATGATAGGCATACGCGCCAACGTTCTCCTGCGCGCCAGGCTTTGCCTGAGCTAGCGCTCCCACGCTCACCTGCGCACCAGTAACCTCCTGCACGCCAGCGCTCTCCTACGCGTCGGCGCTCTCCAACGCGTCAGCGCTGTCCTGCTCGCCAGTGCTTTCCTGTACGACAGCGATCTCCTGCGCGCCAGCGCCTACGCAAAGCGATCATCTCTCCTGCGCGCCCACGATCTTCGGATCTGGGCGCTGTTGGGAAGTCTAAGGTGACTTCTCCTACGCGCCAGCACTCGCCAACGCGCCAACAGCTGTCTCCAGCGCGCCAGCGCTCGCCATCGCGCCGACACGCGCAGTCTCCTACTCGCGCCCACGAGAATACGCACACGCACCCCGCGCGCCCGTGTCCATTCTCTCCTGCAGTTGCGCGCCCGCGCCCATTCTCTCTTGCAGTTGCGCGCCACCATGCTGACGCGCCCCCACGTGCATAGGCTTCAACTGCGCGCCCGTGCGCCAGTGGTATCTTTCCTGCGTGCACGCGGCCTACGACATCTGCTGGGGCGCGTGAGCTCTTGCCCGCGCGCCCGCGTGTTCAACGCCCTGATCCTGCACGCTCTCCTGTGCGCCCACAATCTCCCGCACGTGCTCCTACGCGCCATCATTCTCCTGCGCGCCCGCGCGGGCCCTCGCAATCGCCCGCATGTGCATCAACAGTCTCCTGCGCGCGACCCTGGCTTTTCTTCATCACGCGAGCACCATTACGCGCCCCGCGCGAACGTCAATACCCTCCCGCGCGCGAGGCTGCTGGACAACACACGGCAAGGTCGCCATCGCCGCATTCCCCTCCCCGCAAACGCATAACAGCGCGCATTGCGGAGGAAGGGAAACATCCAGAAAGGTCCAGGATCCCTTTTTCTTTTCAGGCGAACCCACCTTTGGGAACTCCTCCCAGTGATCCGTCGATTGCTGTCCCTCCAGAGGGAGTGTCTGACACCGCGACTGTCAGCCAAAAACCGTGATTCAGTGCTCTAATCAGAGCAGTTACGCAGGCTTTCAAGCCAGTTCTCTCTGAATTGGGTCACAGATCCTTGGCTGTTTCTACTCCTCTGAAGAGAAAAAGAGGAGTTCCGGAAGTGGTAGCTTCTCCGAGAGCTAAGTTGACTCCACGCAAGCCTTCGAGGCAGGTTCCTTCACCCCCCCAGACTTTTTCTCCTTCCCTGTCGAACGAGTACTTCCCGTCCTCGGGAATCACGTGAGGGAAACCACATCTCGCGCTGAGAAGTCTTCCCGGGTAGGGGCTGAAAAGAACTTGCCACCGTCTATGTTGGAGTCCATCATCCTTCCCAGGAAGGAGTCGAAGGACTCGAAGATGGTACCAAAGTCCTCTACAAGACCTAGGACGGAGCCAACTAGCCACTCGGAGAATGTCCGCGAATCTCCCCAAGAAGAGCCTTTGGGGACAGGAGACTTTGCTGCAAGTCCGACGTCAGGAGGAGAACTACAAGAGTCAGAGCATGCATTTTTGCAAGTTCTGACTCTAATGAGGGCTCTCAATGGGTTTGCTGACCCAGAGATCCCTCCTCGAGAGGGCAAGGACACGGTCTTGGACCGCGTATTTGGCACTCATGGCATTCAAAACCTTCCAAGGCCAGTGTGGCTCTGCCCTGGTCTCAGGGGGTTAAGAGTACCAGAGACAAGATCGCTGTACAGCTCTCCGAGATGTCCTCCTCCAACCATTCCAGTGCCGGCAACAAGCTTCTCCCACCTCCTCGCGTACAGCAAAGGAAGTACTTCGAGATCTTGGAGGAGCCTTGTTTAGCTCTTCCTCTCCACCATTCTTTGGAAGAGCTTACCAGGGGAGTCCCTCTTTAGAGACTCTCCAACTGGCAGGTCTCGTTCTCGGCAACCGAGATCCTTAACCAGGAGAAGGTTGTGAAGTGTGCTATGCAAGCCAGTTCGTGGCTTAACATCTGGTTAGGGACCTTAGGTATCCTGATACGCTCTGAGGATTTCTCCAAAGAACGTACCAGGAAAGCTATGGAGACGTTCCTCCTCTCAGGCACTCGCACGATCGAGATTCTGGCCTACCAAGTCTGAAACTTGTGGGCAAACACCATCTTGAACGTCGGGATGCGGTGGCTGAGAGGTTCCATCAGAAGGTCCCTAGCACTGAGATCAATAGGCTCAGGCATTCTTCCTTAGAAGGAACGAATCTGTTTGAGCCCAAGGATGTGGAACAGGCCGCTGAGAGGTGGAGGAAATCCCACCAAGACTCCCTCCTTCATAGAGCTTTGACATCTAAGCCCTATAAGCCTCCAGCACCCCAGCAGTCCCGTCTGACCAAGACCACGAAACCAACAGCAGCAGCGAAGACAGTGGTGTCTAAGCCCTTTCCTGTCAAGGATAGGAAAGGCAAAAAGTCCTGCAGGGGAGGTAAGAATCCTAGAGGGAGCAGCCGAGGCCGCAAACGCTAGGATTGGCAGTCCCCCTGCATGTCCACCAGTGGGGGGATGCCTGCAAAGTTGCTCAGACAGGTGGCAGCAACTCGGGGCCGATTCCTGGACGATTTCCGTAATCAGTCAGGGATATCCCGTCCACAACATCTCTACCTCCCCTGACGACAAATCCAGTGTCATTGAGCTCCCTTGCCATGGGATCAGCAAGGGGGCAGGCCCTTCGGGCAGAAGTCCAGACCCTGTTGAAGAAGGGCGCTCTCCAAGAGGTCGTCGACGGGTCCTCAGGCTTCTTCAGTCGACTCTTTCTTGTAAAGAAGGCATCTGGAGGCTGGAACCAGTCATCGACCTCTTCCAGATCCCAGTCCATCCGTCTTCAAGGAAGTACTTAAGATCCAGCCTAGACAACAAAGAGTACCAGTTCAAGGTGCTGTGTTTCGGTCTCTCCACAGCACCACAGGTTTTCACCAGAATGTTCACCCTAATATCTTTGTGGGCACACAGGATCGGCATCCGTCTCCTCCGTTATCTGGACGACTGGTTGATCCTGGCAGACTCGGTGTCGTCATCCCTTCTTCAACACCGGGACAAACCTCTGAGACTTTGCCAGGATCTGGGAATCATGGTAAATCTCGAGAAGTCCTCACTGCTTCCCACTCAAAGACTGGTATATCTAGGCATGGTTATAGACACCAATCTCCACAAAGCCTTCCCATCAGACGACTGGATAGCAAGGCTGAGGAAGGTCGCAAGCCCTTTTCTCAGACGAGACCAATCATGGTTACGTCTCCTCGGTAACCTTTCATCATTGGCTCGTCTAGTTCCTAACGGTTGCCTTAGGATGAGATCCCTCCAGTAGCGACTCAAGTCCCGGTGGAATCAAGGTTACGATTCCCCGGACGTCCTGATCTCTATGGGACCTGCGGAACGGACGGACCTCCATTGGTGGGTGACAGACGAGAACCTACGAAGAGGAGTGGATTTTCTCGTCCTCCCCCCAGATTTGATGCTGTTTTCGGACGCCTCAAAGAAAGGGTGGGGGGCCCACGTACTGCACCACACGACCTCACGCCTGTGGTCAGAATCAGAAAAGTACCTCCATATAAATCTCCTAGAGATGAAGTCCGTATTCCTGGCCCTTCAACAGTTCCAACAATACCTGGCGGGTCACTCTGTGGTGGTGATGAGCGACAACACCACAGTAGTGGCTTATATCAACAAACGAGGTACCTTTTCAAAGCAGCTATCCCATCTTGCAGTAGAGATACTGAGATGGGCCGAAACCCACTAGATTCCACTATTGGCACGCTTCATTCCAGGCAAAAGGAATGTGCTTGCCGACAATCTGAGCAGAGCGTCTCAGATAGTGAGTACCGAGTGGTCTTTGGATCATCTAGTAGCCAACAAAGTCCTGACTTTGTGGGGTTCTCCGACTGTGGATCTGTTCGTAACAGCCCTGAACTTCAAGCTTCCGCTGTACTGCTCCCCAGTCCCAGATCCCAAGGCTCTCTGGCAAGATGCTTTCCAACAACGGTGGGACAACATCGACGTTTACGCCTTTCCCCCGTTCTGTCTGATGAGGAGGGTGCTCAACAAGACCAGAACATCGGTCAGTCTCTCAATGACCCTCATAGCTCCGCTATAGCATCACGCGGAATGTTTTCCGGACCTTCTGCAACTCCTAACGGAGCTACCGGGAGAACTCCCTCCACGGCACAATCTGCTCAGACAACCACATGCCAACATCTTCCACAAAGCCGTAGCTTTGCTACAACTTCGCGCCTGGAGACTATCCAGCATCTCCTCGCTGAGAGAGGATTTTCGTAGCAAGTTGCTGTCAGGATGTCTGGACATCTGCGAAAGTCATCCGCAGCAGTCTACCAAGCAAAGTGGAAAGTCTTCTGTGGTTGGTGTCGTGGAAGGGGTATCTCTCCACTTGATGCCACTATTCCAACTATAGCGGAGTTCCTCGTGTATTTGCGAGAAGAAATGCGCCTTTCAGTTCCGGCAGTGAAAGGCTATCACTCAGCCTTGAGTCTAGCTTTCAGGCTGAAAGGAATGGACATTTCTTCATCGCTAGAACTTTCTCTACTCATACGTAGTTATGAACTTACCTGCCCTCAGTCGGAAGTGAGACCTCCTCCATGGAATGTGGTTCGAGTTCTCAGGTCTCTTAAGAGACCTCCCTATGAACCATTACGCCAGGCATCAGATCGCCACCAGATCGCCATCAGAACTTCATGGTCTCTCGTATGACATCGCCCATTTAAAGGATGGGGGGAGGTAACGTTCAGCTTCGGCCCTGAGTTTATTGCTAAGACTCAGAATCCTGGGGTAGCGGATTCTCGGTTCGACTCCTTCTGGATTTCTAGTCTCCGTTCTGTAACAGATGACCCAGACCATCTCTTACTATGCCTAGTAAGGAGTTTGAGGCTATATCTTAAAAGAACAGCTGCAGTCCGTCCTCATGTGCCAGCATTATTCGTCAGCACAGGGAGGACTAAGAGGAGGGTCACCAAGAACACTATCTCGGCATGGATTCGTAGGGCGATTCATCTGGCCTTGAATCCAGATCCTCCGTCACATAGCCCTAGAGCACATGATGTTAGGGGCATAGCTACGTCCCTGGCCTTCAAAAGAAATTTTTCAGTGACGCAGGTTCTTCAAGCTGGGGTGTGGAAGCGTCAGACAACCTTCACAGCCCACTACCTGCAAGACGTGACCCACAGGAGGCTCGATACGTTCTCTATCGGTCCTGTGGTGGCTGCACAACAGCTGGTTTAAAACCTCAAGCTCCTTATTGGACAAGTAGCAGAAGGTTGAGGGCATTGTTACCCGGTTTTAGTCTGCATGAATGAAAAGGTTTGACTGGCCCTTATTCTTTTCTTCATCATCCCCTCTCTTGGGGAAAGCAGCATCCTGGGTTCTCTGCACAGCTGACCTCAAACCACTGCAGGTAAACCATGTTCCCTTGTGTTCCTAGTATTAAGTTAATACTGTCACTTCCCCATACCCTGACGAGGTGGTATTGGGAAAGTCCTAGTCTACAAATTTTCATGTAAAGAACTTCAGGTCAACTTCCTAGGACGAGTCACACTTCATTATACCTTCACACACAGCTTGCGTAGGCCGCAGTCCTTGCGTAGCAAGGTTCTAGCAGGTGCAGGGACTCCTTATTTCTTGGGTGCTAATAACGAATCCCCGGGCAAAGCCAAAAAGCCAGTACTGGCTGGGACGTCCACCCTTCCTAATGGGTGAGTCACCCCTATTAAATAGCGTGTTTGTATTTCAGTTACGGAACAAATGACAAATTCGTAGATAATTTGTATTTTTCCTAACGATACAAACCTTAGCTATTTAATCAAACTTGCCCGCCAGCCCTATTCCCCTTGAAGTCCTACCTCCAAGCAAAGTGAGCTCAAGCACAGGTGTGTGTGATGGGGGGTGGGGAGAGGTAGCAAGCTACCCTCCCCTACCCCCGCTAACTAGCGGTGTGGGTAGTAAACCCTCGTTAAATTTTAATGGCTCGTCATTTCAACTACACCGAAAGTAATACCCCTATTAAATAGCTAAGGATTTATGGTTAGGAAAAATACAAATTATCTATGAATTTGTCATTTTGAATATACTGTACAGTATTAGTTTTTTAAAAACTGCATTTATATTTAATATGTACACTGGATCGCAAAAGTACATACATACATATACCAAGGCACTTCGCCCAATTTTGGGTGGTAGCCAACATCAAACAAATGAAACAAAAAAGGGGCTCTCTCCTCTCTGCGTTCATCCCAGCCTGACAAGGGACTCAACCGAGTTTGGCTGGTACTGCTAGGGGGCCACAGCCCACCCTCCCCCATTATCCACCACAGATGAAGCTTCATAAGGCTGAATCCCCTACTGCTGCTACCTCCGCGGTCATCTAAGGCACCGGAGGAAGCAGCAGGGCCTACCGGAACTGCATCACAATCGCTCGCCATTCATTCCTATTTCTAGCACGCTCTCTTGCTTCTCTCACATCTATCCTCCTATCACCTAGAGCTTTCTTCACTCCATCCATCCACCCAAACCTTAGCCTTCCTCTTGTACTTCTCCCATCAACTCTTGCATTCATCACCTTCTTCAGAAGACAGCCATTTTCCATTCTCTCAACATGGCCAAACCACCTCAACACATTCATATCCACTCTAGCTGCTAACTCATTTCTTACACCCGTTCTCACCCTCACCACTTCGTTCCTAACCCTATCTACTCGAGATACACCAGCCATACTCCTTAGACACTTCATCTCAAACACATTCAATTTCTGTCTCTCCGTCACTTTCATTCCCCACAACTCCGATCCATACATCTCAGTTGGTACAATCACTTTCTCATATAGAACTCTCTTTACATTCATGCCCAACACTTTATTTATTACTACTCCCTTAACTGCCCCCAACACTTTGCACCCTTCATTCACTCTCTTACGTACATCTGCTTCCACTCCACCATTTGCTGCAACAACAGACCCCAAGTACTTAAACTGATACACCTCCTCAAGTAACTCTCCATTCAACATGACATTCAACCTTGCACCACCTTCCCTTCTCGTACATCTCATAACCTTACTCTTACCCGCATTAACTTTCAACTTCCTTCTCTCACACCCTTCCAAATTCTGTCACTAATCGGCCAAGCTTCTCTTCCGCGTCTGCAACCAGTACAGTATCATCTGCAAACAACAACTGATTTACCTCCCATTCATGGTCATTCTCGTCTACCAGTTTTAATCCTCGTCCAAGCACTCGAGCATTCACCTCTCTCACCACTCCATCAACATATGAGTTAAACAACCACGGCGACATCACACATCCCTGTCTCCGCCCCACTCTCACCGGAAACCAATCGCTCACTTCATTTCCTATCCTAACACATGCTTTACTACCTTTGTAGAAACTTTTCATTGCTTGCAACAACCTTCCACCAACTCCATATAGCCTCATCACATTCCACATCGCTTTCTCCAGATCCATAAACGCAACATACACCTTACCTTTTGCTAAATATTTCTCGCAAATCTGCCTAACTGTAAAAATCTGATTCATACAACCCCTACCTCTTCAAAAACCACCCTGTACTTCTAAGATTGCATTCTCTGTTTTATCCTTAATCCCATTAATCAGTACTCTACCATACACTTTTCCAACTACACTCAAGAAACTTATACCTCTTGAATTACAACACTCATGCACATCTCCCTTACCCTTATATAGTGGTACAATACATGCACAAACCCAATCTACTGGTACCATTGACAACACAAAACACACATTAAACAATCTCACCAACCATTCAAGTATAGTCACACCCCCTTCCTTCAACATCTCAGCTCTCACACCATCCATACCAGATGCTTTTCCTACTCTCGTTTCATCTAGTGCTCTCCTCACTTCCTCTATTGTAATCTCTCTCTCATTCTCATCTCCCATCACTGGCACCTCAACACCTGCAACAGCAATTATATCTGGCTCCTTATTATCCTCAACATTCAGTAAACTTTCAAAATATTCCGCCCACCTTTTCCTTGCCTCCTCTCCTTTTAACAACCTTCCATTTCCATCTTTCACTGTCTCTTCAATTCTTGAGCCAGCCTTCCTTACTCTCTTCACTTCTTTCCAAAACTTCTTATTTTCTTCATATGAATGACCCAATCCCTGACTCCACCTCAGGTCAGCTGCCCTCTTTGCATCACTTACCTTGCACTTTACTTCCACATTTTTCTCTATATTTTTCATACTTCTCTACACTATTAGTCTGCAGCCATTCTTCAAAAGCCCTCTTTTTCTCTTCCACTTTTACCTTCACTCCTTCATTCCACCATTCCCTGCCCTTCCTCATGCTGCCTCCAACAAACTTCTTGCCACATACATCACTTGCAATCCCAACAAAATTTTCTTTTACTAACTTCCACTCCTCTAAATTACCAGTTTGTTTTAACTCGGAGCACTTACCTCGAACTGCTTTCTTAGGAGTATCTGGGATTCTCTTCCCAACCGACCAGAATTTTGTGTAGTTTCCCCTATCTCCGTTTTCCTTAGTGGGGTCCCTCTGTGGCGGATGGATACTTGCCCTGAGGCGACCTGGGTCAGCGTGCGAGAGCAATGAGCTAGGTCTCGGTCTCCAGTAAGCTTCTGGTCGCGGCGTAGTTCACATCTCGCCGCTCTCTCACATCCTCTGACCCTTTGTGTTACCACGTGGTTCCCTCGTGTTATACCCATTCCCTTGTGCCCTTTTATTCACCTCCTACCCTAGTGTTCTTGTGTTGCTTGGTGTTTTTAGTGCTTCCTTATGGAATCTCAGTGTCGTTGCCCCGGGCCTAAGGCTGGTAAGTCT
This sequence comes from Palaemon carinicauda, assembly GCF_036898095.1. Lineage (NCBI taxonomy): Eukaryota > Metazoa > Arthropoda > Malacostraca > Decapoda > Palaemonidae > Palaemon > Palaemon carinicauda. Next base: position 107,040,430 of record NC_090725.1, on the reverse strand, counting down.
TGTGGTGCGTGGCTGTTGAAGCCAGAGGTAGACCCGCATTCGTTGTGCTCCTCGTGCAGGGGTAGTATTTGTTCCCCGTCTTCCACGTGTCCGGAGTGCGCGTCCTGGCCAGAGATCCAGTGGGCCTTGTACGCCACCAAGAAGAAGGTGCCGAAGAGGTCACCTAAGAAGGTGGGCGCCGCGTCGCCGTTGGCGTCACCTACCGCTCCGTCGGAAAGAGGTTCCCCGTCGCCTTCCCCTACCCAGAGTATGGGACGAGGTAAGTCCGTTGTGGGGAAGCGACCCATTGCCGCTCCCCATGAGTCCGATGTAATAGATGTGGGGACTGTTGTTGCTACGCAGGCATGTGGGGAGCCTGCTGGGGGGGGCGGGAGTGTGTTCGGGAGATGAGGTTCGGGCGCCCGCAGGATCCGTCTCTACCGAAGACCCGGTGTGGGGGAAGGCTGGATCGGCTCCTTCCCCTGCATCGTGGTATTGCATTTCAGGTACTTCAGCGCCGAGGGGAGAGGTATACAAAGAGAGGCAGTCTACAGGTTCGTCGGACCCTGATTCCATCGTCTGGACGGCGCCAAGGATGCCCTTCAGATCACCAATGCGCCAGGAAGAGGAGTTTGCTGGTTGGTTCGCGTCTAGGAGGGCGCTACGGAATCCCCTGCCGCCGTCGTCTACGCTCCCGCCTGACTTCATGCAGCCCTTCACGCCGGTAGAACAGCGCGGGGACCCTGCATCATCGTCGGAGGACTCAGAGGACTCAGCTAGCTCTTCTTTCGTCTCTTCCTCCTCTTCCTCATCGTCGTCGTACGACTCGTCATCTTCAGAGGACTCCGACCCCCGGGAGGCAAAAAGGAAGCGGAAGAGGTCTCTTAGGAGGAAGTCTCGCTCCCGTTCAGGCTCTTCCAGGAAACGGTCGAAGACCTCTCTGAGGAAGAGCAACAAGAGGCACTCTTCCAGAGACAAGTGGGTTCGTGTGGTTTTCCCCCATAGTGGGACGATCAGGGCCTCTGCTGCTCCAGTGTCTGCCTCAGTGGCCTCTGGAGCCACCCCTACGCCCTTGCCCCGTGTGTCGTCCGCTCGATCCGCCCGTCGGTCGAAGCCGTTGACGCACGTCAACTTTGCTATGCCGCCACCCGCCAAGTCACCGGCTCCATCCGCCCAGCGGAGAGAGCCGCTGTTTCGGCCCGGTATCATGGCCTGCATACCCGGTACCACGGCGCCTCTGACAAAGCGCTCTGGCCAACCGGTGGTCCACCCCGGGCCCCATGCCCCATGAATCTCCCTGGGAGGAGGTAGACCCATGACGGCTACCTCCGTCTCGGCGGATCCACCCGTGGCGGAAGTATCCGCGCCATTGGATCGGCCGGAAGGAGAGGACACAGCCTCCCACATGGATCCATCCGTGCTTGTCGATGCACCCGGCACGGAGGACCAGGTGGTTGAAGGCTTAATGGACGTCGGAGAGTGTCCCGCGGACGAGTTGTCTTCTTACAGGAAGGTCCTAGCCCTCATTAGTCACCATCACCAATTGGACGAACCGAAGCCGTCGACGGAGCAAGCTTGGCTCTCAGGGTTGGGGAGAATGGTGGATAACCCCGTCCAACAGAGGCCATCCCTGACCCTCCCGTTGGCTCCGGACATAAAGCTCGGGATGGAGCACGTAGACAGGTACGTCACGGTAGAGGTAAACTCCCTCAGAGCCCAAGGGTCCTTCAAGCTACTGCCGGGGCTAAGGACCCAGAAGAGGTTTTACGTTCCTGACGGACGGTACTCGGGACCCTGCATGGTGGAAGCGGCGATTTCTACCCTCAACCAAGGCAGTTCAGAAGACAGGGCCTCCTCTGCCCCAGTGTGCTTTTCTCCAGCCGAGGCTTCCATGATGGAAGTACGGCCCAGGATATTGTTAACGTGACCTCGTGGCTAGACTGGTGGGGATGCACCTTGGTCGGCTTCCAGCTATCTCACGACCTTACAGTGCTGGAAAACCAGACTCTGCTCCAGGAACTGATCCACTCAGGGGGGAAGGCCATGAAGTTCCTCACCTTCCAGTCCCTCACACAGATGGTGAACTGGGTCTTTTGGAGGAGAGACAAGGTCCTTAACAGGTTGGTCCGTAAGCTCTCCGAACGCGAGGCAAAGTGTTTAAGGAACTCGCCGGTGTGGGGTGACTCTGTCTTCCCCCTGAAGGCAGTGGAAGAAGCTATGGAGAGGGTCCGGAAGCTCAAGGAGACAGGGGATTCCAGACCCTGTACAGTAAGACATCCCACTCATAGAAGGGTTGCGCCGGACGGTCCCCACCCTTCTACAGCACAGACAAGGAGAGACTCCCCTTCTTCGTCCCGGCGGGAATCATCGCAGCCCTCCCGTAGGGGAAGTACTACTCCTCAGGCCTCCTTTAGACCAAATTACTCCGGCTCAAGGAGAGGCCGTTCTACCGCGCCTCCAGGAGGAGGTAGGAAGAGAGGCCCCCTACTCCTGCCGAAGCCTCAGGTAGGGGGATGCCTCAAACGTTTTTGGCAAGCATGGCGGGACAACGGGGCGGATCCGTGGTTCGTGGCAGTCCTAAGGGAAGGATACAGGGTTCCCTTCCTGGCGCAGCCGCCCCCTCTGATTCCCGATCAACGAGCAGAATGGCTGGCACCCAAGGACCCCTTGAAGAAGGCAGTACTACAAGAGGAGGTGTCAGCCATGCTGAACAAGGGAGCTCTAGAACTAGTCAAGGACTCGTCCCCGGGGCTCTACAGCAAGCTCTTCCTGGTGGAAAAGGCGACAGGGGGTTGGAGGCCAATCATCGACCTCTCGGCCCTCTACAAATTCATCAGCAAGACGGACTTCAAGATGGACACACCGAAGTCAGTGCTGGCAGCCTTGAGGGAAGGGGATTTCATGATGTCCCTGGACCTCAAGGATGCATACTTTCAGATCCCTGTCCATCCCTCCAGCAGGAAGTTCCTCAGAGTGAAGTGGGGTTCCCAGTCTCTGCAATTCAGGACCCTATGCTTCGGCCTGTCGACAGCCCCACAGGTGTTCACGAGGGTGTTCACAGTGTCAGCATGGGCACACGAGCAGGGGATCCGCCTGATCCGCTACCTAGACGACTGGTTGCTTCTTTCAGCCTCAGAGGCAGTACTGAAGGAGTAAGGCGCAAAACTGTTACGATTTTGCAGGGACTTGGGGATCACCATCAACATGGAAAAGTCGCAGTTAGTTCCCTCCACCAGGATGACATACCTGGGGATGGTCCTAGACTCCAAGTTGGGGAAAGCATTCCCCTCCGCAGAGAGGCTCGAGAGGTTAGATCAGGTACTCCACCCCTTCCTATTGGACATACCAAGGAGAGCCAAGGACTGGCAGAGACTAGTGGGCTACCTGGTATCGTTGGAGAAGTTGGTCCCTCGGGGAAGACTCAAACTAAGAACGGTTCAGTGGAACCTAAAGGAACTCTGGTCCCCGGGAGAATCTCCACACAAGATGATCGGCGTGTCACCGGAGACGAAAGAGACACTGAATTGGTGGTCCGACAGGTCGAACACCTTGAAGGGGATGCCATTCGCGACCGCCCCTCCAGAGATGTTGCTCTTCACAGACGCGTCAAAGGAGGGGTGGGGAGCCCATCTCCTCGAAGAAACGGCGAAAGGGAAATGGTCCCCGGAGGAGAGGGCCTTACACATAAACGTACTCGAGCTGTTAGCGGTCCAGAGAGCATGCATAAAGTTCGTTCATCATCTCCGAGGGAACACGGTGGCGCTCATGTGCGACAACGCCACCGTGGTAGCCTACGTGAAGAAACAAGGAGGACTAAAATCAAGGGAGTTGTGCGACCTGACAGCAAGGATCCTGGAATGGGCCGAGAAAGAGAACATCGAGTTAATGGCCAGATTCATTCCAGGGAAGAAGAACGTCTTAGCCGATGGCCTCAGTAGGGTAGGTCATGTAGTGGGGTCAGAATGGTCCCTACACCCGAAGGTGGCCCAGACAGTCCTCCACAAGTGGGGGTCGCCGGTGATAGACCTGTTCGCCACGAGGCTCAACGCCCAGCTCCCCTTGTTCTGTTCTCCAGTGCCGGACCCAGCAGCAGCCTTCGAGGATGCCTTCCTGCACCCGTAGGACAGACTCGACGTGTACGCCTTCCCACCCTTCGGTACCCTCAGACATGTCCTCAACAGAGTCAGACGGTCAAAGAACTTGCAGATGACTTCGGTAGCGCCCTGGTGGCCGGAGAGAGAGTGGTTCGCAGACCTAAAGGAGTTAGCGGTTCTCCCGCCGTAGCCGCTACCAGACAGAGAAGACCTTCTCTGTCAGCCCCCCTTCAGAAAGTTCCACGAAAACCCTCGGTCCCTCCGGCAACACGCGTGGAGGTTATCGAGCGTCTGCTGAGGAAGGAAGGATACTCGTCGAAGACCGCCGCGAGGATGACTGGTTATCTGAGGAGATCGTCGGTCATGGTCTACCAGGCGAAATGGGCCACATTCACAAAGTGGTGCGCCTCCCAGAACCTGAGACCGTTGGATGCATCTATTCACAAGGTAGCAGACTTCCTGGTTCACCTGAGAAACGACCTAGGGGTGTCTATCCCAGCTATCAAGGGAGTTCGAGCCGTGCTGGGCCAAGTCTTCCTTCTCAAGGGACTTGACCTAGGATCCTCTTGTAAAATCTTTATGCTCATAAGGAGTTTTGAGCAATCATGTTCTTCCCGCTCCTCTAGAGTACCGCAATGGGACGTAGCCAGAGTCTTTAAGGTCCTATCTAAGCCACCCTTCAAACTGCTCAGGAATATTCATGATAAAGACCTTACCCTTAAAACGGTCTTCCTCCTAGCCTTGGCCTCCGCTAAACGAGTCAGTGAGCTCCACGGGTTGTCATACGAGGTCTCACACTCGAAGGGTTGGAAAGACCTAAGTTTTAAGTTTCTTCCGGACTTTGTAGCCAAGACTCAAAATCCTGCTTCCCGGGACCCCAAGTTCGAGGGCTTTTCGGTCCCAGCAATCCCACGTTCACACAATCCCGAAGACTTGTCGTTGTGCCCAGTCAGATCAGTCAGAAAATACCTTGAAAGGACAGCCAGGCTTCGGCCGGGGATCAAGAGCCTGTTCGTTTCCTCGGGCCCGGTAAAGAAAGCGGTGTCCAAGAACACCATCTCTTTCTGGCTGCAGCAAGTCATAAAGAAGGCTTATGACAGTGACGGATCCACGGTGCCGGGCAAACCGCGCCCCCATGACATTAGAAGTCTAATCACGTCTCTGGTCTTCGACAAGAACATGGCAGTGGGCCAGATTCTGAGAGCGGGTACGTGGTCCAGACAGTCTACATTTACGGCCTATTACCTGAAAGACTGTACAAGGAAGTCTCTGGACTCCTTCTCCATCGGCCCAGTCATTTCCGCGCTCCAACAGGTTTAAGGTTGAAGCTCCGGTGAAGCCCGAGGGAAGTAATTCCAAGCGACACAAGTTCCTCCTTACTACCCGCTATCCTGCTTCCCCTCTGTTCCCTTTCCTTTTCCTCCGCCCATGTGAGAGTTGATCGTTGGAGACGCCCATGTTCGAATGATTTTCATAGAGGTGAGTTACATAGGCATTAGAAAGTTTTTTGCGTAGTTCTCCCCGAGTCTCCTACCCTGTTTTTGTTGTCAGCTAGAACCTAGCATCCTATCTAGGTTCAATCGAATGGTATCTATCTGGTCTCCCGGCCTTTTAAGTTCACCCCACCTCCTAAAGTATAAGTCTCCTAAGAAAGTAGTTCTAGGTAAGTACTCCGTGTTGGAACAAATCACAAATTTTAAGTAATTTGTATTTTTCCTAACAGTACTTACCTCGAACTACTTTCAGGATATTACCCACCCAGCCTTCCCCGAGTGTCTTACAGGAGTTCGAAATTAGGGTTATCAAAAGCTTACTGGCGATCGAGACATAGCTCCTTGCTCTCGCACACTGACCCGGGTCGCCTCAGGGCGAGTATCCATCCGCCACAGAGGAACCCCACTAGGGGAAACCACAAAATTCTGGTCGGTTGGGAGGAGAATCCCAGATACTCCTAAGAAAGTAGTTCGAGGTAAGTACTGTTAGGAAAAATACAAATTACTTGAAATTTGTGATTATCTTACTTTCACTTCATCATATGCCATTTTCAACCTTTCTTGATATTTACTTTTTACCCCCGGTTTTATTAGCTCATCAACCCTCACTAGCTCCCTTTTACATCCACCTACTCTATTCCCCCACTCTTTTGCTACAACTAATTTTCCTTCCACCAAAAAATGATCAGACATACCGTTAGCCATACCCCTAAACACGTGCACGTCTTTCAATCTTCCAAACATTCTTTTAGTTATCAACACAATCCATTAATGGCCTTTCTACTACTCTTCCATTTGCCACTCTTACCAATGTATACTTGTTTTTATCTTTCTTTTAGAAAAGCTAGAACTTAACACCATCTCTTGCTCAACACACATACTGTATCTACCTGTCTCTCAACACTCTCATTTTCACCTGGTATGCCATACTTCCCAATGACACCTTCTGCCTCTCCAGTGCCCACTCTAGCATTTAAGTCATCCATGACAACTACATAATTCCTTCTACCCAGTCCTTCTACACACCTACTGTAGTTAATTCATTCCAGAACTCATTTCGCTCTTCATCACTTTTCTCACTACCTGGCCCATAAGCACTGACAAAAGCCCAACATTCCCTACCCAAGGTAACCCTTACCCACATTAACCTAGATGATATCTCCTTCCATTCCAATACTTAACCTGTCATCCATTCACTCATCAATAAAGCCACACCCTCTCTTGCTCTTCCCCTTTCCATCCCAGACACTCTACCAGACATTTCACCAAACATCACTTCACCCTTCCCTTTTATCTTTGTCTCACATCCATCCTTCTATTCCTTAACATACTTCCAATCTCACATTTTTTACTCTCTATCGTACTACATCCACGCACATTCAAACACCCCAAAACTAGAGTGCGGGGAGCAATCACTCTCCCCCCAGCTCCACCTCTTTGATGATGTCTCACAGGATTGTAAATATTGGAGAGGGGGTTCCCAGCCCCCTCGTCCCGTCCCTTTTAGTCGCCTCTTACGACACGCAGGGATAATTGTTTTTATACCCCCGCAGCCACAGGGGGCATAAAGTATTTGTGCAAAAGGGGTCTGATGCGTACCGAAAGAATTCACGCAAGTGCTTGTATTGTGGGAGGGGAGGGTTGGTATGCCTGGTTGTTGGTGCTTTGTAAAGACCCAATCTCAATTTTTGAGGCCTTTGGTCCTCCAGCCAAACGTTTGAAAATTAACGAATAGAAGAGAATGGAGAGAACTCATTTCACATCTACCCTTGTAAAAGAAAGAGCTGAAACAAAAATGTTTATGATTATGGTGATGAATTTTATTAAATATTAATTTTTCATGTATAGTTATAAGGTTATTTTATGTTGTCAGTTATTTGGTCAGAACAGTTAACTCTAATTACTGAGTTAGAGGGTTTGTCTTAGTTTTTCACTAAAATTCGGATATATTTACAAAATTTCAGTTCCTTATACAGTAATTTAAAGTAATTAACCTTTGAGTAACTGAAAACAAAAGGAATGTTTGTACCTCTAGTTGCATAGTTTAAAAACTTTTATAGTATTTTTTTCTATCACCATTATGATGAGTTTTTGTGTATTTTTTCCAGTTATGATGACTTAGATCCTGCCCAAATTCATGAAAATTCATGTCAACGGGAAGAGCTCGTCCCTATTCGGTTAGATATGGAGATTGAGGGACAGAAGTTGAGGGACACATTTACTTGGAACAAAAATGGTATGTTATGCATAAATATGCTATTTTATTAGTGCAGCTCTTATACAGTGAATTCATTCGTATCTAGGATTGAAATATCCCGAACTCAAGCAACTGACCTGAAATATAAAGTAGAAAACATATACAGTATTTCTGAATTGGCTGCCAAAATCAGTATCAGTGTTTCCAGAGCACTGGTGGGTTTGCTCAGATATTTGATCTTCCAGTACTGTCAGCTCCCTTCTGCTTTAACCATTTTCTGGTTGAACATTGTTTTATTAGACTTCATCAGGTGTAATATCTTCAATGTTCCATTGTCCAGCAATGTAACTTCTTTATCTGCTGTTGGAATAGTGCCCTTATTTTTTTCATTTTACGGGTGAGGAATATAGTGCTCAGCAATTGCTGACACTGCCTTTTCTTATACCAAGGGTGTTTTATAAAATTCCAGGGCTTCACCAATTGCATTTCTGAATTAAAATGCACAAATCATCTGCAGGTCCCAATCTTATGCCATTGTCTGAAGTTCTATTGTTGTTTTTTCTAGAGTTGAGATGTATTCTAGTGTTAGGCTGACTTCGTCTTCTTTCCCTGGATCTCCGTCCCCACTTGCGGACTTTGTCACCTCCATCAGATCTTCACCCGTCAACAAATCTGAGTTGGCGTTGATAAGGTCATTTACTAGGTCGTAGTCATTTGTGAAGCCATTTCCTCTGAGCAGTTTTGCCAGCCTCACTGCATTTTCTGCTGCAAGTGGAGGATTTTGTTAGGAGAAAATCCTTTATAGTCATTGACCAGTTCTGGCCACAATATCCTCCAGTAAGCATTGAGTGTTTCATTTTTTGTCTCCATTATGACCATCTGGATATTTTGGAGACACATTGGAATGGTGAATTGCACTAATACTCCTTCAGAAAGAAGTTATCTTTCACATCCAAAGACTCAACCAGTCCCTGAAGGGAGTTTCATGTATAAAGTGCCTTGAAAGCACTAATAACACTTTGATCCATGGGCTAAATCAGCGATGTCATGATCGGCAGTAAGAATGCTACCTGTACACTTTTATAATGCAGGTCAATCGCATGGCCTGTAGCATTGTCTATCAGAAGAATCACTTTAAAATCAAGACCTTTTTTGGCAAGATAAAGCTGGACATCAGGAATGAAGCACTAGTGAAACCAATCCAATGTCCATGCTTTTGCTATCCATACCTCTTGGTTGTGCATCCAATGCACTGGCAGTAGGGCCTTATTTTTGTTCTTGAGGTTTCTTGGGTTTTTGGACTTGTAAATAATCACTAATTTATCATAAAGCCTGCAGCATTTATATACATTATAAGTGAGGCGATCTTTGTAGGCCTTGAATCTATTGGCTCTGGCCTCCTTCATAATGAAAGTCTGCAATGGCAAACATTTCCAAAGGAGGCCAGTCTCATCCATATTGAAAACCTGCTCATGCGGATAACCCAAACCCTTGATGATGGCCTGGAATGTCTTCTTTACATACTCATCAGCTGCCAGTTTGTCAGCAGAGGCAACTTTTCCATGCTATGACACTCTTAAGGTTGAACCTCCTTTGAAATTTATCAGTTCAGCCCTTGCTGGCATTAAATTTGGTTTGTTTTGTGGCAGATGCCATAGATGGTCCTGGTTCTGGGTCGTGATCACCGCCATCTATAAACTTGATGTAGAACTGCCTGGCCTTCTAGTGCGTGGTGTTGGTATCCAGTATAACGTTCGTCTTCTTACTGTCACATATTCAAAGGCCTAATGCTGACTCCATCCTTACGATGGCCCTATTATGGAAATTTACAACTGTTTTCGCTGTCTTGTTAAAGGAGTTTCTTTTGTCTCTACTGGCAGCCAAAAGTAGGGAATTGCAAGCTATCTGTGTTCAGTGGTATGTAACCAGGAAGGGGCATGAATTAAACTTTTCTAGTTTCAGAACAAAAAATGATTTCAAAGTAAGTAAAGATTGCCTCATTCTTATCTTATTCTTCCTTTTAAAAGGATCCTGTGTGATGGCAGTGATGAGAAGTTCCTTAGTTTAGTTATGGTATTAAAATTGTATTTAAAGTGGTCTAAAAAATCTTTTGTGCCGTATGTAAACCAACAAGGCCTCTTTAAAATAAATATGTTGTACTGAAAAATCTTCTTAAAGATACTCATAAGGACTTTGATAAATCATATCTACCATAAATAGAGCAAAAGCTCATGATATTACGACAGTAGCCACTGCAGTACTTTGAGTTTTACAAGGAATTTATCCATGGTGAAAGTTTTAAACAAATAATGGTGGTGTTGCTTATTGGTGTTTGCAAAACATTTGAGAGAAGTGGAATTTGATATTAATAAGTGTTTGGCCATAGATTCAATAGTCACAGCATTGGAATTCCTATGTCAAATACATTTGGAGTAGGGTTGAATAATAATAAATGTGTACAGTGTTAGCTTTTGGTAAAATTAATGGTAAACAGTTTAGTTAGTAGAATTTGTAGCGGCAAATTATTTACAAATTGAGATAGGATTGTAAAGGATAGATTTAGGTTATCACAGTCGATAGTGAGGCCTGACAAAATCACAATAAAGAATCCATGATGTGTGTATTACAAGTTGCCTTGGCAAGTAAAGGTGATCTACAGTAGTTATGAATCTTGATGTGTACTCCACCATTACTATGCTGATTGTCACTCTGCCTCCAACCTGTGCAATGTGGCATTTTGCAAATGAACTTCAGGGAAGCTCATTGAAATCCTAATTTTAAAGATAAAATTGCCTAATTCAATAGTAGGTTGGCCAAGGCACCAGCCACCCATTGAGATACTACAGCTAAAGAGTTATTTTGTCCTTGACTGACCAGATAGTACTATATTGGCTCCATCTCTGATTAAGGTTCATTTTTCCTTTACTTACAGATACACTGAATAATCTGACTTATTCATTACATATTCTCCTCTTTCCTCATATACCTGACAAAACTAAGACAGGCAAAATATTGTCTTCACTCAAGGTGTCAAATAATGCACTATAATTGTTTAGTGGCTACTTTCCACTTGGTAAGGGCAGAAGAGACATTAGCTATGGTAAGCCACTGTTCTAGGTGGACACTCCCAAACCAAACCATTGTTCTCCAGTCTTTTGTAGTGCCATAGCCTTTGAACCATGTTCTTCAACTGTCTTGGGTTAGAGATGTCTCGCTTGAGGGTACACTCGCGCATACTATTTCATCTATTTACTTATTTCCTTTTCTCATTGGGCTATTTACACTGTTGTAGCCCTTGGGCTTATAGCATCTTGCTTTTCCAAATGCCAACTAGCAGTGTAGCTAAGCTAGTAATAATAATCTAAGTTCCCAACCACTTCCCCACTCAAATGATTCTAACTTCTCCTAAGAGTACTGCACCTATAACAGGGGTGAATGAGGAACCAAAGTAGCAGAGAGGAAGGAACCCATTGTATACAATAACAAACCATCCCCCACTGCATCTATCGGCGGGAAATAGAGTAGTACTGTACATGTATCGTTATAAAGAGTTACAGTTTTTAATATATTTTTTAATGTGGCCAAGTTATTCACACAGATGGTGAATAGCAAATGAACTTCAGGGAATTATTGAAATGAGCAATTTTATTTTAGAAATTAGGGTATTTTGTATTGTTTCTTATTTCACTTAGCATAGGATACCAGGACTTGTTATATACATTTTGATGGTGATTTACCCAGGATTAATGCATAAAAAATAGTTCTAGGATGTGATTGATGTCAATGAATTACCATATAAGCTATATGGGCGGGATACAGGGTTTTGAGTAGGCTATACTAGTTTATATAGTTCTTTAGACGTTTTGTTAATTGCTGCAATACCAGACACACTCAACTTTCCATTTAGCCTAGGTGCTGCTGCTTTTCACGTATTAGTGATGTAGGTAAGAATCCAACGCAATGTAGCATCACTGTTAAAAATAGCAATAATGAGAACATGAAAGTCCAGCTGGAGTATTGTATTTACAAATAAGTACCTGTATTTCCTTTTGGATAAAAGGTTCCTATCAGTGAAGGTATGGTACCCTCTCAGCATACCTTTATTAAGTCTTACGGAGACTGCTTTTCTTTAATCCAAATCATACCTTATTGGGTAAACAGACTGTACTGTACTTATTTATAAAATGACTATATTGGGCCTGTTAAAGCTTTTCAAAATAGAATATGGGTCATTTTATGTTATATTTTCAGTGTATTATCAATAACCAGTATTCTTTTCAAAATAGAATATGTGTCTTATATATGCTATATTTTTCAATATTAATCTTACCCGATGATCATGTAGCTGTCAACTCTGTTGCCCGACAGAAAAAACCTAAGGTCGGGATACGCCAGCGATCGCTATACAGGTGGGGGTGTACAACAACAGCGCCATCTGTCGAGTAGGTACTCAGGTACTTCTTGTCAACAAGAACCAATTTTTCCTCTGTCGTGCCACCGGCAAGACCTACTTGGATACGCTGTTGTTTTTATGGAGTTGTTTTCACGCTTTTGGTGATGTATTCGCTCTAGATTTTAGCTTTCGCTATTCAGGAACTATTATCATTAGCTTATCAAGCTTTTTGATTAGATTTGGATTAATTGTCGATGAACTTTGCTAGATTTTGGATTCCCCCCTTGGCTAATTCAAGAATTCAAGATGTCTGACCATTCTCAAGTCCCTAAGTACAGGCAGTGTAGCGCTAGGGACTGTTCTAGGCGTCTTCCGAAGGCCTCTATAGATCCTCACACCATTTGTTCCAATTGTAGGGGTAAATCCTGTCAATTGGAAGATCGATGTGAGGAATGCGCTGGGCTTTCGGAATTCGATTTTAATGAAATCCTAAAGAATGCACGTAGGCTAGAGAAGGATAGGATCAGGAGGAGTTCTTCTCGCTCGTTTGATTTTTCCTCTCCCCATGCCCCTCAACCTATTCCTTCCCCTGTAGTGGTGACTCCCGACCCTGCTACTAGTGCTCAACCCTCGATGGCGGACATGATGCGTGCCATTCAGGCTCTTGGTGACAGAGTGGAGTCATTAGCTAATGACCGGAATCAACTTTTGGCCGATGTCAAAGAGTTGAAAGAAAAAAGTGCAGTGGGAAGTGTAGTGAGTGCAAGTGCGGTGAAAAGTGTCAGTGTCAGTGTTACGCATGAGGGTGCATCTGTTCGTGCCAGTCGTCCTCCCAGTCCGGGACCTCTTGCAAGCTCCCAAGCCCAGGGGAGAAGCAATGTCGAAGGACCAAAGGGTTCGACAGGCCTTGATCAGCGTACGGATGTACCCTCAGTGGTTGCGGACGCATCTTGCAGAGATCGTCCCATCCACAAACAGACGAGTGAGCCCATTCATTCCTCGTCTGTGGAAGAAGTTTCTAGGAAGAAACGTTGGACCAAGGTCTCACGACCTCTCAAGCGCAAGGTCCCTTCCGAGCGAGTCCAACGGCCCAGGTGTAGCCACTGGGTCAGTTCGGACTCGCCGCAGTCTTCCGAAGACTGCACACCTCCCAAGAGAGGTAGAGTGGTTCCGCAGCAGGCAATCACTCCGTCTGTTGCCGCACCAACCACGGTATACCCTAAGTGGTCCATGCTGCAGACTATGCAGTCTCAGCTTGCTTCCTTCATGCAGGAGTATCGTGCTGAGAAGGTTGACACTGCACCTGTTAACCTACAACCTGCCACGGTTGTGCGCTCAGCAGATACTGCGGCTGCCTGCTCCCACACTCCACCTGTGAGAGCTCCACCACCGATGCGCAGTCGACCCTGCCAGACGCATGTTGACGTTAGCCGACATGCGGCACCCTCCGTTGACATGCGTGAGCTGCCGCATCAGCAGTGGGAAGGTGCTGTCAAGCTGCCGTGTTTTGACGCAATGCGGCAGTCTCCGCAACCCACGGCAGTCCCTCCCACGCACCAGCACTCCGCTTTTGTTGTTGCCAGCTCGCAGACTGACCAGCAGCGGCATGATGTTGGATCCAGTGCAGCTACGCATGCACCCGTGCTGCCGGATTCAGCCGTTCAGCTTTCTGCTCCACCTTTGCCACTTCCTCCTCAGCATTCGGATGAAGGAGTATCTGATGACGACGAAGCTGCGCATTTGGACGATCCGCACTCCGACATAGAAGAACCCAAGTCTACGCCTCCCTCCTTAGACTTTAGGAAAGTCCTTGCCCTGTTTAGGGAGTTGTATCCGGAACAGTTTGTGTTCTGCAACCCCGCGCTCACCTCCCTCCGAGTTCGCTTTAGGCATGCAGTCAGCGGCTCCTGCCTTTACGAAATTCGTACTCGCGCGCTCATCCAAGAGAGCTTTGAGGGTACTGGGAGAGTGGTTGCAGTCCAAGAAGCAACTGGGGAAGACTGCCTTCATCTTTCCGCCTACCAAGCTTGCTTCCAAATCTAGCGTCTGGTATGCCACGGGAGAGGAACCCGGCTTGGGAGTTCCTGCCTCTGCCCAGGGCGACTTCTCAAGTCTGGTTGACTCTCCCCGCAGGCTGGCTATGAGACGCTCCAAGATTTGCTGGTCCTTTTCTGACATGGACCATCTGTTGAAGGGAGTTTTTCGTGCTTTTGAGATCTTCAACTTCCTGGACTGGTGTTTGGGAGCGTTAAGCAGAAAGACCTCCCCTTTGGATAAGGACTCTGCCATGCTTATCATGTCTAGCATGGACAAAGCCATTCGGGATGGGTCTGGTGAGCTTGCGGCTTCGTACGTGTCTGGAGTGCTTAAGAAGAGAGATCACCTTTGCTCCTTCTTGTCTGCGGGGATCACACCATGCCAGAAGTCGGAGTTGATGTTTGCTCCGCTTTCCAAGTGTCTCTTTCCGGAAGAGCTGATCAAGGGGATTGCCGCCTCGTTGATCCAGAAGGATACCCATGACCTGGTGGCGTCTTCCGCACGTAAAGTCACAGCTTTACCTTCCGTGCCTAGACCTAGGATGGACACACCAGCGTCTAGGTTCATCCCGCCCTTTCGTGGCAGAACCTCCAGCAGAGGAGGTACCCGTGCCGACAGTCATCGTGGCAAAAAGAAGAAGGGTTCCAAGTCCTCAAAAGGCAGAATCTGACTGCCTACCTCTCCAGACAGCAGTGGGAGCCAGGCTCAAGAACTACTGGCAGGCTTGGGAGAGCAGAGGTGCAGACGCTCAGTCTGTGAAGTTGCTAAGAGAGGGGTACAGGATTCCGTTCTGGCGCAATCCCCCTCTAGCAACTACTCCCATCAACCTCTCTCCCAACTACAAGGAGGAGGACAAGAGGCTAGCTTTGCAGCAAGAGGTGTCTCTCTTGCTACAAAAGGGAGCGGTAGTCATAGTCCGGGACCATCAATCCCCGGGCTTCTACAACCGTCTCTTCCTGGTAGCGAAGAAGACAGGAGGGTGGAGACCGGTGCTGGACGTCAGTGCTCTCAATGCTTTTGTCACCAAGCAGACGTTCACCATGGAGACGACGAAGTCGGTGCTAGCATCGGTCAGGAAGGAAGACTGGATGGTCTCGTTGGACCTAAATGACGCGTACTTTCATGTCCCCGTCCATCCAGACTCCCAACCTTTCCTAAGGTTCGTCTTTGGAAAGGTCGTTTACCAGTTCCAAGCCCTGTGCTTTGGCCTAAGCACGGCACCTCTTGTGTTTACCAAACTGATGAGGAATATTGCCAAATTCCTTCACTTGGCAGACATCAGAGCCTCCCTCTATTTGGACGACTGGCTTTTAAGAGCTCCGTCAAGTCGTCGCTGTCTGGAGAATCTCAGATGGACTATGGATCTGACCAAGGAATTGGGTCTCCTGGTCAATATAGAGAAGTCCCAACTCGTCCCATCCCAAACCATTGTCTATCTAGGTATGGAGATTCAGAGTCGAGCTTTTCGGGCTTTTCCGTCGGCCCCCAGAATCAGTCAAGCCCAAGAATGCATCCAGAGCATGCTGAGAAGGAACCGATGTTCAGTCAGGCAGTGGATGAGTCTAACAGGGACGCTTTCATCGCTGGCCCAGTTCATCGCGTTAGGGAGACTCCACCTCCGCCCCCTTCAGTATCATCTAGCTGCTCACTGGAGAAAGGACATGACGCTAGAAGCGGTCTCAGTTCCTATATCCGAAGAGATGAGGTCTGCGCTGACGTGGTGGAAGAACAGCATTCTTCTCAAGGAAGGTCTACCATTGGCTGTTCAGACCCCCGACCACCTTCTCTTCTCGGACGCATCGGACACGGGCTGGGGTGCGACACTGGACGGACGGGAATGCTCGGGCACGTGGAATCCGGAGCAAAGAACACTTCACATCAACTGCAAGGAGCTATTGGCAGTTCATCTGGCCTTGAGAAACTTCAAGTCCCTCCTTCTAGGCAAGGTGGTGGAGGTGAACTCCGACAACACTACAGCCTTGGCGTACATCTCCAAGCAAGGAGGGACTCATTCGAGGAAGTTGTTCGAGATCGCAAGGGACCTCCTCACCTGGTCAAGAGATCGAAAGATTTCGCTGGTAACGAGGTTCATTCAAGGCGACATGAATGTCATGGCAGATCGCCTCAGCCGGAAGGGTCAGGTCATCCCCACAGAGTGGACCCTTCACAAGAATGTTTGCAGCAGACTATGGGCCCTGTGGGGTCAGCCCACCATAGATCTGTTCGCTACCTCGATGACCAAGAGGCTCCCGAATTATTGCTCACCGATTCCGGACCCAGCAGCAGTTCACGTAGATGCCTTTCTTCTGGATTGGTCCCATCTAGACCTGTATGCGTTCCCTCCGTTCAAGATTGTCAACAAGGTACTGCAGAAGTTCGCCTCTCACGAAGGGACACGGTTGACGTTGGTTGCTCCCCTCTGGCCCGCGAGAGAATGGTTCACCGAGGTACTGCAATGGCTAGTGGACGTTCCCAGGACTCTTCCTCTAAGAGTGGACCTTCTGCGTCAGCCGCACGTAAAGAAGGTACACCCAAGCCTCCACGCTCTTCGTCTGACTGCCTTCAGACTATCGAAAGACTCTCAAGAGCTAGAGGCTTTTCGAAGGAGGCAGCCAGAGCGATTGCCAGAGCAAGGAGGACATCCACTCTCAAGGTCTACCAGTCAAAATGGGAAGTCTTCCGAAGCTGGTGCAATGCGAATTCAGTTTCCTCAACCAGTACCTCTGTAACGCAGATAGCTGACTTCCTTCTACATCTAAGGAATGTAAGATCCCTATCAGCTCCTACGATCAAAGGTTACAGAAGCATGTTGGCAGCAGTCTTCCGCCACAGAGGCTTAGATCTTTCCACCAGCAAAGATCTACAGGACCTCCTTAAGTCTTTTGAGACCTCAAAGGAGCGTCGGTTAGCCACACCAGGCTGGAACCTAGACGTGGTTTTAAGGTTCCTGATGTCAGCAAGGTTCGAACCGCTTCAATCAGCCTCTTTTAAGGATCTCACATTAAAGACTCTTTTCCTCGTTTGCTTAGCAACAGCTAAAAGAGTCAGTGAGATTCACGCCTTCAGCAGGAACATAGGTTTTACATCTGAAACGGCTACATGTTCCTTACAGCTTGGTTTTTTAGCTAAAAACGAGCTTCCTTCTCGTCCTTGGCCCAAGTCGTTCGAGATCCCAAGCCTGTCCAACTTGGTTGGTAACGAACAAGAGAGAGTACTATGCCCAGTAAGAGCTCTTAAGTACTATTTAAGACGTACAAAGCCATTACGAGGACAATCAGAAGCTTTATGGTGTTCTATTAAGAAACCTGCTTTACCGATGTCTAAGAACGCAGTTTCTTATTACATCAGGCTTTTGATTAGAGAAGCCCATTCTCATCTGAAGGAAGAAGACCATGCTTTGCTGAAGGTAAGGACACATGAAGTTAGAGCTGTCGCTACTTCAGTGGCCTTCAAACAGAACCGTTCTCTGCAGAGTGTAATGGATGCAACCTATTGGAGAAGCAAGTCAGTGTTCGCATCATTTTACCTTAAAGATGTCCAGTCTCTTTACGAGAACTGCTACACCCTGGGACCATTCGTAGCAGCAAGTGCAGTAGTAGGTGAGGGCTCAACCACTACATTCCCATAATCCCATAACCTTTTTTAATCTTTCTCTTGAAATGCTTTTTATTGTTGTTTTTGGGTTGTACGGAAGGCTAAGAAGCCTTCTGCATCCTGGTTGATTTGGCGGGTGGTCAAATTCTTTCTTGAGAAGCGCCTAGATTAGAGGTTGTGATGAGGTCCTTTAGTATGGGTTGCAGCCCTTCATACTTCAGCACCTAGGAGTCGCTCAGCATCCTAAGAGGATCGCTAGGCTCAGTAAGGAAGACGTACTTAAAAAGGCAGAGTAATGGTTCAAGTCGACTTCCTTACCAGGTACTTATTTATTTTATGTTTGTTATTTTGTATAACTGCTAAAATGAAATACGGGATACTTAGCTTCTAATGTTAACATGTATGCTGGTCTCCACCCACCCCCCTTGGTGTGAATCAGCTACATGATCATCGGGTAAGATTAATATTGAAAAATGTTATTTTCCTTAGTAAAATAAATTTTTGAATATACTTACCCGATGATCATGAATTTAAGGACCCTCCCTTCCTCCCCATAGAGACCCAGTGGACCGAGGAGAAAATTGGTTCTTGTTGACAAGAAGTACCTGAGTACCTACTCGACAGATGGCGCTGTTGTTGTACACCCCCACCTGTATAGCGATCGCTGGCGTATCCCGACCTTAGGTTTTTTCTGTCGGGCAACAGAGTTGACAGCTACATGATCATCGGGTAAGTATATTCAAAAATTTATTTTACTAAGGAAAATAACATTTTCACTGTATTATTAATAACCAGTATTCCTTTTTTTAAGTTTATTCTCCTGCTTTTAATCATTGTAAATTTTCAGAAATGCTTGTTACTCCTGAACAGTTTGCAGAACTCTTGTGTGATGATTTGGATTTGAACCCCATTATGTTTGTGCCAGCAATTTCAACAGCTATAAAACAACAAATTGACCAGTATCCATCGCAAACAATTATTGTAGAAAATTCTGACACCAGGATAGTTGTAAAGGTAAGGATGCATTTAATGACTGTAGTCACCTTTACTACTATTCCTTCTCATCTTATACTGAGGTTTACATGAGGTTACTGTGGGCTCCCTTTGCTGTCATGCAGTGGTAGTCCATCTTAATATGGAATTTATTTTGCTGTGATTGAAGGCTAAGGGGTCAGTGTGTAGATAAAATCCATGATCCAAATAGACTGGTATGTAGGGAACTGTTGGATATTCAAAGATAGCCTTGCAGGCTGAGAAAATAAAATATAACATGTTAGTTTGTTTGTTTCATAATGAAAATAAAATTTTATTGCAGTGTCTTATCCTACAATTATATAGCTGTAGGTTCCCTACGACGGCAGACAATAGATTGAAAACTACCGCTGATGTAGGTGACGTCATCTCCCTCCCCTCGAGGGAGCTATAGGTACAACTGTTCGGTTAACCTCAATTCGTTCTCTGCCGGCTTCTGGTGAACATCGGTGGTCGGTGCAGACTTTTTTCTTCATTTGTTGGGGAGCATTATCTCTCCAATATCGGCGAAGTATTCAAACTCCGTGTTGTAGGATTGAAGCTGAATTTTCTTTTCTACATTTTTTGGTCATACCATCATGTCGGACTCTAGTGCTTCAGTAGTTACGTTTTGCGCCGGAGGGTGCAAAACGAGGTTAGTTAAATTAATTTATGATTCGCATACTAAGCGCATTAAGTGTAGGGGTTGCGAGTGCTCTAAAGAATTGACTTATGATGAATGCAAGGATTGGAGTGAACAACAGTGGAAAGTTTTTGTTTCTCATTCGGGGAAAGTAATTAAGGATAGGAAGAGGAAGGCGGCTCTTAGAGCTGAAAATAAGTCTAGTTTAGCCTCTTCTGTTTCGTCTATCGAAGCACCTGTTCCTATTCCTTCACCTTCTCCTCTTATTATGTCTCCGATCTTGAGTCCTCCTTCTCCTATTCCTGTAATTCCTTTGCCAACTTCCCGTGGAGTTTCTCCTGACACCATTGCCAGTCTCGAATCTAAATTTGAAAAGAAATTTGATGTTTTTAAATATTTAACTTCCCTGGTAGTTACATATATATAGCTTTATCCCGCCGATTCGTGGCGCGCACGGCAGAAATTCAAAGTTCGCGGCAATCGCCGAGAGATGGCTAGGTGATCATACCTGTGCTCCCTCTATCCAGGTACCTGGAACCATTCCTATTTGTCCTCAGAAATTCCCTGCCGTCGTTCTAGCAACACGTTGGAAATTCGCTCTACTTTGTTTGGGTTTGCTTTAACTACAAATTGGTGAAGTACCCATTGCTTGTTTTTTTTTTTTTGGTTAATGGCTTTCGCTGATATTGGATATTCCTTGATTTCTTTTTCACACGAATAAGATAGATTTTGTTGGTTTCCGACTTGGACAGTTTGTTTAACTTGTTTTCTAGTGTTTCAAGATGGCTGACTCTGTTGTTAGAAGGTGTGTGAAGGGGTGTAAGACCGGCTTCCAAAAGTTGCTCTTGATCCCCACGTAGTATGTAGAAATGCAGAGGGCTTGTGTGTACTTTTCTTTTTCTTTTGGAATATGATCCCCATGTTCGTAAGCTTGAAAGGGATAGGATCAGGAGTTTTTCGCCGTACTGTAAACTAACGAACCAACTCTTAAAGACATGATGGTGGAAGGAAATCATTCTGCCAGCACTATGACATCACAAGTCATGTGACGTAAACTCTACGAAGAATGACTTGCAGAATATGTGAATTCATTTCTTTTTCTTGCAAGGAATGAAAAGAAAATACTAACTTACAAAGCAAAAGTATTTAATTTTTATAATGTAAAAGGAAATATATTATTTTTAAGAAAATATTTGTCCTATTAGTATACTTTCTTCAGATAATCATCGTTCTATTATCAGAGATTAAAACTAGCGTAAAGTCAATTTATGCTACGTAGTACTCATGACAATCGTTATAGTTCCACAAATACTTTGTTTCGTTATTTAATATTTCGATATTGGGAATACTAATATTAATCGTATAGCCTATTGAATTCTCATTCAAGCCCTTGGCAAAAGACTAGAATCTCTCACAGTGGGTAGGTCTAAATTATGGTCTGATGCGAAAGAATTAAAAAGTGCTAGTTTCAGTGCCTAAATCAGTGCAGTGGAGGGTGCGGCTGCTCGGACCTGTCGTTCTCCTAGCCCTGGACCTCTTCCAAGCTCCCCAACCCCTGGGAGAAGGAATGTCGACAGGCGAAGGGAGGCGAGAGGCGTCGGCCCCCGAGCAGTCGTCCCCTCGAGCGTACCTGTTGACGCTTCTCAGGACACTCGCCCTCGCCTTGGGAAAGACGAGGTAAAAGTGTTATCTTCGCCGTCGGATGACACAGCTCACAGACGGGGCTGGCGTCTTACGTATTTCCCTTCCTGCTAGACAAGAAAAGAGTTGCTCGTCATGATGCTCGAGCGCCAAGCGCGTCATGAAACCGAGCGTCACAGTTCCGAGCGTCTAGCGTTAGAAGAACGTGATGACAGGCGTCATGATATTGGACTCCTTGACGCCAGAAGTCAGGATAAGACCGGAGTTAGGACAGCGAGACGCTAACAGCCAGCAAGACGCGGACTCGCTGCAAGTTGCAGCACTCATAGACGCTCCCTCGCAGCAAGCTGGATGCGTGACGGGAAGTGATGAGGATCGTGACGCGCTCACGCAGCATGCTGTACGCATGCATGATGCACGCAAGTGGGACTATGCTCGTGATTCCCTCACTCGTTCGACATCAGATATCGCCAATCCTTTGGAAGAGATCTCAGAGGAGGAAACGCAAGAAACTCTTCATGAGATGGATATGAAAAGATTACTTGCAGTATAGGCGGACTTATTTCCGAAAGATTTTCAGCAGGCTGTTCCTCGGAGCCCGCCCTCGCAGTTTATGAAGGGTAGACCCCAGAAGTCTTCGTCCTTCAAGAAGACAGTTTTAGCCAGATCGGTGAAGAGGGTTTTTTTTTCGACGTTGAACGACTGGATTCTGAAGAAAAAGGAACAGGGAAGGACAACCTTTTCCTTCCCCCCAATGAGATTGGCTTCTAGATCTAGCGTGTGGTGCGAGACTGGGGAGGCTTTGGGCTTGGGAGTTCCTGCCTCTTCCCAAGGGGATTTCTCCAGACTCGTAGACGCCTCGCGTAGAACAGCCATGACTAAGGCTAAAGTTATATGGTCCACATCGGAAAATGACCACTTGCTGAAAGGCGTCTTCAGGACAATTGAAGTCTTCAGCTTGTTGGACTGGACTCTCGGAGCCCTCGCAGATGTTACGGACGAGAAGAACGAGACGCAAATGCACCTTATTGCCTGTCTCGATAAAGCTGTGAGGGACGGGACAGTCAAACTCACAGCCCTTTTCACAGCAGGTATTATTAAGAAAGGATCTATGCTGTTTCTTGCCTGTCGTCAGGAGTGACTCTCGCTCAGAGAGCAGAGCTCTTGTATGTTCCCTTGACCAAACACCTCTTCCCTTCAAAGCTAGTGAAGGACTTATTGGCAGCTCTTGCGCAACAAGCAACGCAAGATCTGATTACAAGGACTGCAAGGAAAGTTCTTCCGGCAAACTTTTTAGCCAGGAAGGAGAAGGAAGCTCCTCCCACGCGTCAGCCCTTTCGTGGGAGAGCCCTTTCGAGAGGAAGCCAGAGAATGGCTGCTGGAGGGCAACCTGGTAAAAACCCAAACAGCAACTGAAACCCAAAAGTAAACTCAACAATCTCCAGACACAAGTGGGAGCCAGGTTATCCTACTACTGGCAAGAGTGGAGCCAAAGGGGAGCGGACGATTGGACAGTCGAAGTACTGAAGGAAGGATACAAATCCCCTTCCTAAGGAAGCCTCCTCTTTCGCCAGAGCCGTTAGAGTTGACAGCTACATACTCGGGGAGCAAAGCAGCAGCTCTTCAAGAGCAGGTAAACCAGATGCTGTCAAAGCAGCAATAGAAGTGGTAGAGGACCCCTCGTTAGAGGGATTTTACAACACACTATTTCTGGTACCCAAGAACTCGGGGGATTGGAGACCCGTTCGGGACGTAAGTCCACTGAACAAGTACGTGAGCAAAGTCAAGTTTGCTATGGAGACATCTGCGTCAGTCCTAGCAGGCACCAGACAAGGAGACTGGATGGTGTCGATAGACCTGCAGGACGCGTATTTTCACGTCCCAATTCACCCGAACTACAGGAAATATCTGAGGTTTGTACATCACGCAATAACTTTTCAGTTCAGAGCACTTTGTTTTGGACTAAGCACAGCTCCTTACGTTTTCACACAAGTGGTATCGAACGTGGCTCTCTGGTTACATCTGGAAGGGGTACGAATATTGATGTACCTGGACGACTGGCTAATCAGCCAGGTTGCAAGAAAAGTGTCTGGAGGATCTACAAGTGACTTCATCTACGTCCACTTCAGTTCCATCTGTTAAGATATTGGACAAGAGACCAAGACCTAGAGACGTGGATTCCAATCCCTCTGGGAATCAGGAATCAGTTGAGTTGGTGGGACGACCCCAACAAGCTACAAGAAGGCTTCGAACTTCAACAGAAGAAACTCGACCTAGTGTTGTATTCAGACGCATTAGACGTGGGGTGGGGTGCAACACGGGAAAGGGCGAGATCTCGGGTCTATGGGAAGACCATCAGAAGAAATGGCACATAAACATGAAGGAACTGGTGGCCATTCATCTAGCGCTAATACACTTCCAGGAGGAGTTCCAAAACAAGTTAGTACAGGTCAACGCAGACAACACCACAGCGTTGGCCTACATCAGGAAACAGGGAGGCCCTTGTTCGGATTCCCTTTACGAGGCAGCAAAGATCTCCTGCTGTGGGCAAAAGCGAACAATATAACTCTGATAACCCGCTTCATACAGGGAGAGAAGAATGTCAGAGCGGATCTTCTCAGCAGAGGATGACAGGTTCTCACGACAGAATGGACCCTACATCATGAGGTGTGCAGCAGGCTGTAGAATCTGTGGGGAGAACCGTCAATAGACCTCTTTGCGACGCAGAGAACAAGAGGTTACCAGTTTACTGCTCTCCAGTCCCAGTCCAAGAAGCAGTGGCAGTGGACACCATCCTCATGGAGTGGGAAGGACTAGACATGTACGCCTTTCCCCCCATTCAGGATCCTAGACAGAGTCATGAAGAAGTTCAGGGAGTCGAACAACGCCCGCATGACCCTGATAGCTCTGTTTTGGCCCATGAGACCCTGGATCACAGAAGTGATGGAGTGGCTAGTAGACACCCCCAGATCGTTACCTTGTCGGAACGATCTACTCAGAGCCACATATAGAGAGATATCATTAAAATCTCCTCGCTCTCAATCTACTGCCTTTCGACTATCGAAAAAAATGGCAAGAGCGAAGGGGTTTTCGAGGGAAGCTGCAAGAGCAATCGCGAGAGCGAGGACGTTCACAATCAAGGTGTACCAGTCAAAGTGGGACGTGTTCAGGGAATGGTGCAGAGTTAACAACATTTCCTCTTCCAGTACCTCTCTAACTCAACCGGCAGATTTTCTGTTACACTTAAGAACCCAAGAGAAACTAGCAGTATCAACCTTCAAGGGATACCGCAGCATGGTAGCTTCCTGCTTCCATCACAGAGATATTGACGTGTCGGGAGACAAGGATCTCTCGGACCTCATAAGGTCCTTTGAGACAGTTAAGAGGAAGGACAACTCAACCCCCTCTTGGAATTTGGATGTAGTCCTGATGTTTTTAACCTCGAGCAGGTTTGAACCTCTCGACAAAGCTTCGTGGAAGGATCTCACTAAGAAGACCCTATTCCTGGTTGCGTTGGCAACAGCCAAGAGGATAACAGAATTGCAAGCCTTCAATGTAGGCTTCAATAGAGAGAATGCAGTCTGCTCGCTGCAACTAGGTTTTCTTGCCAAGAACGAGAATCCTTCTCAGCCATGGCCCAGATCCTTTACCATACCAGGGTTAACTCATTTAGTAGGACAGGAAAAGGAGAAAGGTCTTTGTCCAGTGGCGTCCTAAAATTTTATCTGCAGAGGACCAAAAATATGAGAGGACAGGCAGACAACCTCAGGTGCTCGGTGAAGAAACCTTCGTTTCCCTTGTCAAAGAATGCACTGGCGTTCCTTCCTTATCAAGGATTTAATAAGGGAAGCTCACCAGAACTGTGACGAGAAAAGCTTCCCAATCCTCAAAGTCAAAGCACACGAAGTAAGAGCTGTGGCAACTTCGATGGCTTATAGACACAATAAGTCTATGAAATCGATTTTGGAAGCGACATTCTGGCGAAGCAAATCAATCTTCGTAGATTGTTACCTAAAGAGGTACAGACCCAATATGAGGATTGTTGTTCCCTGGGTCCGTACGTTGCCTCCGGCGCCGTAGTTGGAGAAGGTACTACTGCCTCTAACCTATAACCTTGTTTATACCCTTGCTTTTTCTTGATCTCACAGGTTGTCTGTGAAGGTTGTTGCAACCTTCCACGGCTTGGGGTACAAGTCTAAGTTAGGTTTTATGGAGTGTGTTTTTAGTGTGTTAGTGGGTCAGGTGGTCAGCTCATTGTCCATGGCTATGCCAGGATAGCAAGAGTGGTGGTCTAGTCATGTTAAGGTCGAGGACCGTGTAACAGCCCCACAGAGACTTTCTACAGTCCCCTGTGTGGATCGCTGGTCTCTCAAGGAATGCAGGCAAATGAGGCAGGAAAACTATGCAGCCAGCTTCCTTATCAGGTAGGAACCAGATTATTGGTACAGCTAATTTGTAGCGATTAATAATTATACGAATTCCCAACAGGGTTGCGGTTCCCTAACCCACCACCAATGGTGTCAATCAGCTATATATTTGTAACTACCAGGGAAGTTAAATATTAAAAGTGGTATTTTCAATTTAAAATAAGTTTTTAAATATACTTACCTGGTAGTTACATATATAAAAGGTCCCTCCCTCCTCCCCTCTGAGAACAGGGGCAGGGAATTTCTGAGGATAAATGGGAATTGTTCTAGGTACCTGGATAGAGGGAGCACAGGTATGATCACCTGGCCATCTATCGGTGATTGCTGCGAACTTTGAATTTCTGCTGTGTGCGCGACGAATCGGCGGGATAAAGCTATTTATATGTAACTACCAGATAAGTATATTTAAAAACTTATTTTAAATATTAAACTTAGCCGGTGAACATATAATAGCTGACGTCTCCGACGGCTCGACAGATTCCAAAAACTCGCGAGCGATCGCCATGAAGGTTGCGGGTGTGCCCACCAGCGCCGACTATCGGCCAGATACCGCATATACTTGTAAACAGCTCCAGTTCTTCTCTGTCGGTTTCATCGACAAGTCGATTCCACTCGCTTTATGACCGAGTTTTCTACCGAATTGGTGAAGTACTTGGTTTTGGTTTTATTGCTTTCGCCGTGTTGGATTATTCAATACTATCTTCAAAAGAAATGCTTTTGAAAGGAGAGTAAAAGTGTTTTGCCCTTGCTTTTTTATCTCTGGTTTTTCCATAGAGTAAAGATGGCCGACCCTTCCCTCAGTGTACGGAAGTGTGTTTTAGGCTTTTAGTAATTATTTTATCACGTTATAAATTATTGTTGATAATTATAGATTTTCCTCTATATATTTTATATCTCACCCGCCTTTATTAGGCCTCTTCGATTAGCTTTCCATTTATACTAAACATCAAGATAAATTTTATGTTTTGTTTATATGCGGCCTTTACCTATTCCTCCCCTAGTCCGAGATGTAGGCGGTCCTAACTTGGAAACCGAAGTTAAACAACGTTGAGCCCATTCACCTTTTATTTTCGTTAAGTTTAAATCATTTGCACTGTAAGAGTTATGAAATGAATATTTTTTAGAAAATATTTTAAGAAAGATATTCTTTGAATAGTCTTCGTGCTGTTTTTTCAAAGATGAACTAACGTTTGGTTTATTTATGCTACGCAGTTTGCGCTCTATCGTTACGGTAGAGAAAGAGAGAATCACGGTTTCACTTTGCAGAAAGAGTAAATCGATTTTGACGTTTTGTTCATTCTTCTTTCAAACTGAAGTGTTTTAAATACAAATTTAAAGGAACTTGTTAATTTTCATTTTCTTAGTCCTTTCAGTTTTTTCCTTTGGTCAAATAACCTGTTTATTGACGAAGGGTGAGTGGGCAATTCTCTTGTGTGTGACAAGAGAGAGAGAGAGAGAGACGGAGAGAGAGAGAGAAAGAGAGAACGATCCGATCTTTATTCTCGTCCCAAGTAAGGAGTTTGGGAGCGAGTAACGTTCTCGATTCAGTTTTTTTTTTACACTCGTCCCAAGTCTCTGTACGGGGAGAAAGGATAAAACGTTTTTAGTTTTTATTCTCGTCCCAAGGCACTGTACGGTGAGAGATTGAAAACGTAGTCTTTAGTGAACTAGAGTTTAGTCTCCTCCCCAGTCACTGATCCTTTTTAACTTTATATTTTTAAATATTAAACTTAGCCGGTGAATATATAATAGCTGACGTCTCGGACGGCTCGACAGAAACACAAAAACTCGCGAGCGATCGCCATGAAGGTTGCGGGTGTGCCCACCAGCGCCGACTATCGGCCAGATACCGCATATACATGTAAACAGCTTCAGTTCTTCTCTGTCGGTCTTGTCGACAAGTTGATTCCGCTCGCTGTTGACCTGGAGTTTTCGTCATTCTTGGTGAAGTACTTCTTTTTGGTTTTGAGCTTTCGCAGTGACAGGTGTTTTTCTCTTCAATTAAAACTCTTGAACCCTTTTTTGGATAGCGTTTATTGTTAATGACTTTGGATTGGTTTTGGATTTTCTTTGACTTTTCAAAATGGCTGACCCTTCTCCTATCCCTGGACCTAAATTTCGTAAATGTAATGCTAGGGATTGTAACAAACGTCTTCCCAAGGCCTCTCTCGACCCACATACCGTGTGTTCTAATTGCCGGGGTAAAACCTGCCAATTAGGAGATCGGTGTGATGAGTGCGTGGTACTTTCGGAATTCGACTGGCTAGAGTTTGATAAATATTCTCGTAAGCTTGAGAGAGATAGGGTGAGGAGAAGCTCCTCTAGGTCGTTGGATTTTTCCTCCCATGCCCCTGAACCTAATCCTTCCCCTGTAGTAGTTGTTCCTGAACCCTCTACTAGCACTCATGAACCATCCATGCGGGATATGTTGCTTGCCATTCAAGCTTTGGGCGAGAGAGTTGAGTCTTTAGCATCGGACCGTAATCAACTCATGGCGGATGTGAATGTGTTAAAGTGTCAGAGTGCCAAATCAGAAAATCGTGGGGATAAAGTGATTAGTGCGCAAAGTGTTTTTAGTGTTGCGACCGAGGGTTCGTCTGTTCGTGCTTGTCGTTCTCCTAGTCCGAGACCTCTCTCAGGCTCCCCTGCACCAGGGAGAAGTAATGTCGTAGGACTTAAGGGGACGAGAGGCTTTAACCAACGAACAGACGTTCCCTCTGTGGTATCGGGCGTGTCTCGTCAAGATCGCCCCTACCATAAGACGAGCGAGGCTGTTTTCTCCTCGTCATCCGAAGGCTTTTCGCAAAAGAAACCTTGGAGCAAAGTTTCTAGACCCTTAAAGCGGAAGTCAGTCCCTTCAGGACAGGTCCAGCGTCCTGGCTGTAGCCATTGGGACAGCTCTGACCCTTTGCAGTCGTCGGAAGACTGTTCGCCGATTAAACGTAAGCGTAACACGGGCTCCGAGAGTCTCAGTAAAGGCAATGTTTTGCCGTCACAGACGTTACCATCGTCTCGGCCCGTACCGACTCCCGTTGATCCTAAATGGGTTGTCCTGCAGGATATGCAGAATAAGCTTGCCTCCCTTATGGAGGAGTATACCGTTGAGCAGGTTCACGATGATCCTCGCCGTTACGCTGATCGAGACTCTGGCCGTCAGCCGCCCAAACGAGCCTTTACTCGTCCTTTTGACGTTACGAAGCGTGATGTCGGTAGTTTGTCACGTCAGTCACGTGACTTGGAGCCTCACTCGATGCAGTCCCGTGTTGACTTTCAGCCGCTGCCGCAGTCTCGTGTTGACGTTCAGGATGTTCGCCAACCAGCTCAGTTGCCTTGTTTTGACGTTGAGCGTCAAGCACCGCAGTCAAGGGTGGTTTTGACTGCTCAGTCTAGGCAGTCAAGGCAGTCTCGACTTGATGTCGAGCGTCCATCAGCTCCTGTTGTTGTTGCTGGTCAGTCCTTTCAGCAGCGACATGACGTAGCCTCCTTGACTACTACTGCTGCTCCTTTGCGTGTGGACTTTGCTTGTCAAGCATTGCCACCGCGGCAGGTCTCTCCCTTTCTTGAGACTCATCAATTGTCGGACGAGGTTCCTTCAGATGAGGATGTTGCTGATCCTCCGCCTACTGATATTCCTTTGGATGTTTTATCAGACGTAGAAGAGCCTAAGGCTGCTCAACCTTCTATGGACTTTAAGAAAATCATGATGATTTTTAAGGATATTTTCCCAGACCATTTTGTTACTTCTGCTCCTCGTTCGCCTCCGTCAGAGTTTGCGCTAGGCTTAGCTGCTGCGAAGCCCTTCTTTTACTAAGCTAGTGCTCTCTCGCTCTTCTAAGAGGGCTTTACGTTTGCTAGGCGACTGGTTGGTTACCAGGAGGAGTTTGGGGAAGACGGCCTTTGCCTTCCCTCCTTTTTAAACTAGCTTCTAGAGCGAGCGTCTGGTATGACACGGGAGAAGTTCTCGGCTTGGGAGTCCCTGCCTCTGCCCATGGTGACTTCTCAAGCCTCGTTAGACTCTCCCCCGTCGCCTGGCCATGAGACGCTCTAAAGTTTGTTGGTCCTCCTCGGACCTTGACCATCTCCTTAAAGGGGTTTTCAGGGCCTTCGAAGTTTTTAACTTTTTAGATTGTCTCTAGGAGCATTAAGCAGGAAGATCTCGTCTGCCGACCAGGATGTTTCCGTGCTTATCATGTCTTGTATGGACAAAGCCATCCGCGATGGCTCCAATGAGCTCCGCCGCACCTTTACGTCTGGAGTCCTGAAGAAGAGGGAAACTCTTTGCTCATCTCCTTTCAGCAGGAGTTACTCCTGTCAAAGGTCGGAGCTGTCTCTTTGCCCCCCTTATCAGCTGCCTTGTTTCCTCAACAGCTGATCAAGGACATTGCGGCTTCGCTTGTGCAGAAGGATACACACGACCTGATGGCTACTTCTGCTCGCAAGGGAGCTCCTTCATCGTCTTATGTCGTGAGGCCCAAGATCGATACCCCAGCGACTAGATTTATCCCGCCCCTTTCGTGGCAGAGCCCCCAGCAGGGGAGGCGCTCTTGCCGACGGAAAAAGAGGCAAGAGGAGAGGATCCAAGTCCTCCCGTGGCAGTCTGACTGCCCCACGTCCTCAGACAGTGGTAGGGGCCAGACTGAACAGCTTCTGGCAGGCCTGGGAGAAGAGGGGTGCAGACCAAGAGTCTGTGTTGTTGCTCAAGGAGGGGTACAAAAAATACTTTTTGTACGCAGACCTCCTCTAGTAACAGTTCCTCTAGACCTCTCTCCCAGGTATCGAGAGGAGTCAAGAAAGACAAGCTCTACATCAGCAGGTGTCTCTGTTACTAGAGAAGGGAGCGGTGGTGAAAGTCTCGGACCTTCAATCACCGGGATTTTACAACCGTCTCTTCCTAGTCCCAAAGCATACGGGAGGTTGGAGGCCAGTGCTGGACGTCAGTGCGCTCAACGTTTTTGTTATAAAAACAAAATTTACGATGGAGACCACGAAGTCCGTCCTAGCAGCGGTCTGAGAAGGAGACTGGATGGTCTCTCTCGACCTGCAGGATGCGTACTTCCACATTCCTATTCACCCCAGATTCTCAAACCGTATCTGAGGTTTGTTTACAGGAATGTGGTTGTACCAGTTTCGAGCACTGTGCTTCGGCCTCAGCCCTGCTCCTCTCGTGTTTACGAGGCTCATGAGGAATGTGGCAAAATTCCTTCATTTATCGGGAATTCGAGCCTCCCTGTACTTGGACGACTGCTTCTCAGAGCATCGTCCCGTCATCGCTGTCTGCAGGACCTTCACTGGACGTTGGGTCTGGCAAAGGAGTTGGGACTGTTGGTGAACTTAGAAAAGTCTCAACTGAATCCATCCCAGACGATTCTCTATTTGGGGATGGAGATTCGCAGTCTAGTTTTTCGGGCTTTTCCGTCTGCCACCCGGATAGAGCAAGCCCTGCTCAAAGTCCGCCTCATGCTGAAAAAAGACCGTTGCTCAGTAAGAAGTTGGATGAGCCTCTTAGGGGACTCTGTCATCCCTGGAGCAATTTGTCTCACTAGGGAGACTTCACCTTCGCCCTCTCCAGTTCCATCTAGTCTCACACTGGAACAAGAGCAAGACTTTGGAAGCTGTGTCAATCCCGGTCTCCGAGCCAGTTAAAAGCATGCCTGAATGGTGGGACAGCAACATAAGTCTGCGAGAGGGTCTGTCCCTGGGAGTCAAGAACCCGAACCACGTGTTGTTCTCAGACGCGTCGGATTTGGGTTGGGGAGCGACTCTGGACGGTCGGGAATGTTCGGGTCTTTGGACCGTCGGATCAGAAGAGCATGCACATCAACGGCAAGGAGCTGTTAGCGGTTCACTTGGCCTTGATGAGTTTTCGAGAGCATTCTTCGAAACAAAGTGGTAGAAGTCAATTCGGACAACACCCACAGCATTGGCGTACATCTCCAAGCAAGGAGGATTCACTCCCACCACACTGTTCGTCATCGCAAGGGACCTCCTCATCTGGTCAAAAAATCGAGGCATCTCCCTGTTGACAAGATTCATCCAGGGGAACTTGAACGTCTTGGCAGACTGTCTCAGTCGGAGAGGTCAGGTGATCCCCACAGAATGGACCCTCCACAAGGACGTGTGCAAGAGTCTTTGGGTGACTTGGGGTCAACCCTCCATAGACCTCTTTGCCACCTCGTTGACCAAAAGGCTCCCGACCTATTGCTCTCCAGTCCCAGATCCAGAGGGCGACCCACATAGATGCGTTTCTACTGGACTGGTCTCACCTGGACGCGTACGCATTCCCACCGTTCAAGATCATCAACAAGGTACTGCAGAAGTTCGCCTCTCACGAAGGGACAAGGTTGACGTTGGTTGCTCCCCTCTGGCCCGCGAGAGAGTGGTTCACAGAGGTACTTCAATGGCTGGTAGACGTTCCCAAGGAGTCTTCCTTTAAGGATGGATCTCTTACGGCAGCCCCACGTAAGGGATCTTCATCAAAGCCTCCCCGCGCTTCGTCTGACTGCCTTCAGACTATCGAAAGACTCTCAAGAGCTCGAGGTTTTTCGAAGGAGGCAGCCAGAGCGATTGCGAGAGCTAGGAGAGCTTCTACCATCAAGGTATACCAGTCGAAGTGGGAAGTCTTTAGAGACTGGTGCAAGTCATCATCCATTTCCTCTTCCAGTACCTCTGTAGCCCAAATTGCAGACTTTCTCCTACATCTGAGAAATGTTCGCTCCCTCTCAGCGCCACTATTAAGGGCTACAGGAGCATGTTGGCTTCTGTGTTCAGACATAGAGGCTTAGATCTGTCCAATAATAAAGATCTCCAAGATCTCCTTAAGTCCTTCGAGACCTCTAAGGAGCGTCGTATGGCAACTCCTGGATGGAACTTAGACGTGGTCCTAAGGTTCCTAATGTCCGACAGGTTTGAGCCATTACATTCAGCCTCCCTGAAGGATCTCACCCTCAAGACGCTTTTCTTAGTGTGCTTGGCTTCTGCTAAAAGGGTCAGTGCGATCCATGCCTTCAGTAGGAACATCGGCTTTTCTACAGATAAAGCCACATGTTCACTTCAGCTTGGTTTCTTGGCCAAAAATGAACTGCCTTCTCGTCCTTGGCCTAAGTCGTTTGATATACCTTGCCTGTCAGAGATCGTAGGCAACGAGCTTGAAAGAGTACTGTGTCCAGTTAGAGCTCTTAAGTTTTATTTAGCTCGTACAAAATCCTTACGAGGTGGATCTGAGGCCTTGTGGTGCTCAGTTAAGAAGCCATCATTGCCTATGTCTAAAAATGCTTTATCGTATTTTATTAGATTTTTAATCCGAGAGGCTCATTCTCACTTAAGTGAAAAAGATCGTTGCTTGCTTAAGGTCAAGACGCACGAAGTAAGAGCTATAGCAACTTCCGTGGCCTTTAAGCAAAACAGATCTCTACGAAGTATTATGGACGCGACCTTTTGGAGGAGCAAGTCGGTGTTCGCTTCATTTTACTTAAAAGACGTCCAGACTCTTTATGAGGACTGCTACACACTGGGTCCATTCGTTGCAGCGAGTGCAGTAGTGGGTGAGGGTTCTACCACTAAATTCCCTTAATTCCAATATCCTTTTAATCTTCTCTTGAAATGTTTTTAATCTTGTTTTGGGTTGTACGGAAGGCTTAAGAAGCCTTTCGCATCCTTTTTGATTTGGCGGGTGGTCAAATGTCATTTCTTGAGAGCGCCCAGATTAAGGGTTTTGATGAGGTCCTGTTGTATGGGTTGTCGCCCTGGATACAACAGCTCCTGGGAGTCTTTCAGCATCCTGAGAGGATGGTTGGGCTTCGTGAGGAAAGCGGACTAACAAGGCAGAGTAATCGTCAGAGTCAGCTTCCTTACCAGGTACCTATATTTATTTGGGTTTTGTTATGATATAACTGTCAAAAACTCTAAGCATATACGCCTTTATTGTATTAATACTGGTTTCTACCCACCACCATGGGTGTGAATCAGCTATTATATATTCACCGCTAAGTTTAATATTTAAAAATGATATTTTGATTATAAAATAAATTTTTGAATATACTTACTCCCGGTGAATATATAAATTAAAGGCCCTCCCTTCCTCCCCGATAGAGACCCAGCGGAATGAGAAGAACTGGAGCTGTTTACATGTATATGCGGTATCTGGCCGATAGTCGGCGCTGGTGGGCACACCCGCAACCTTCATGGCGATCGCTCGCGAGTTTTTGTGTTTCTGTCGAGCCGTCCGAGACGTCAGCTATTATATATTCACCGGGTAAGTAGTGAACCCTCGTTTATCGCGGTAGATAGGTTCCAGGACCCGGCCGCGATAGGTGAAAATCCGCGAA
This sequence comes from Palaemon carinicauda, assembly GCF_036898095.1. NCBI lineage: Eukaryota > Metazoa > Arthropoda > Malacostraca > Decapoda > Palaemonidae > Palaemon > Palaemon carinicauda. The sequence continues at coordinate 107,006,597 of NC_090725.1, read as the reverse complement.
GTAGTGACACCATATTTACCTATGTATTTCAACATGTATATTCAGACTTTTAAAACCTTCCCTTGTACGTAGTACTGTTAACAAACTACCCTTTAATGTACAGAACACTTAATGCATGTACTAACGTACCCTAAACTAAAACAGGCACAAATATAAAGGCGACTTTATATCATGCGTTGCCTAAACACGCCAAAAAGCACGATAAAAAAATGGCAACCAATGTTTTGTTTACGTTTATCTCTGATTATTATGAAGAAACAAACGCATTTACACATTTGTGTATAGGTTAGTTTTTGCATCGATTATATTGATTATTCAGTACAGTATGTTGATTTGGTTATTACTAATGTTTTACTTAATTTTTCTTAGGACTTCCAAATGAAATGTTTTTCTTTATGACGCCGCCTGAAACGACGGCGTCATAAAGTACGCTCAGTAAACAAACTAAGGAATTTAACGCGCATGATGAAAGTGATAAATAATGATATTACAGTAAGAGCTTTTATAAAATATGTTATTACAAATATTATTTACCGTATCTATATAAAATCATACATACGTAGCAAAGCAGGAAAACAATCTACGAGAGAGAGAGAGAGAGAGAGAGAGAGAGAGAGAGAGAGTTGTTTTACATACGTAAATGTAAATTTTAAACAAAAAAAAATAGCCCCATTTCATATATAATAGATTACAAATATTTTACTTTATCATATTACAGTAGTCTGTAAAATACTGTAAAGTTCAGTACAGTAAGTTTTTGTAAATTCTCACGAAACAAAAACACGCCATTTGATTACAACAGCTGATTCATTCTCTCTCTCTCTCTCTCTCTCTCTCTCTCTCTCTCTCTCTCCTCTCTCTCTCTCTCTCTCTCTCTCTCTCTCTTCGTGTTATACAATACTTACATTTAGATGAAGAAACTAAAATTAGTTTTCTTAGTGTCAATTAAATACGAAACGAAAAAATTAGGCCGAGTCTACATCCATTTCAATCATAGCTAAAAATACGGCATCCGATTTCATCAGCAAACCACTATTTTTGGGGAAATATCATTTTATTCTAGAAAATTGCCACTCTTTAAATAGTTAATTGCACATTAAGAAGCGTGTTCTTTTGTTTTTAAATTTCGGGTGTGTTTTAAAAATCGAGTATTGTTGACTTCTTTTTGTTTTACTTTTGGCTGTGATTAGATCAGCTGTCATCTAGCTGCCGCTCTTGAGTGTGTACGAATACACTAACAAAGTATCGTTTATACCATTTCTTAACTTATTCAAACCGTCTACAGTATACAGTTGATATTACATAAGCACCAATGTGTTATAACCTATCAAATTTTTTTGTTTATCTCTCTCTCTCTCTCTCTCTCTCTCTCTCTCTCTCTCTCTACCTCTCTCTCTCTCTCTCTCTCTCTCTCTCTCATCTCTCTCTCTCTCTCTCTCCTCTCTACCTCTCTCTCTCTCTCTCTCTCTCTCTCTCTCTACCTCTGTACCTCTCTCTCTCTCTGTGGGCTACTTTTCACTACCTCCCATTCCTTACCTCTCTCTATCTCTCTAACAAATGATATCTTTGTTGCTCCTCAAAGTTTATTTATATTGAAAATCAATCATGATTCAATTTTCCTTACTTTCTCCAATCTCGCACCATCGGTCACATCGCGGTATTTTTTATATTTCCGGAAAATCCGCGATACAGTGAACCCCTCGTTTATCGCGGTAGATAGGTTCCAGACCCGGCCGCGATAGGTGAAAATCCGCGAAGTAGTGACACCATATTACCTATTTATTTAACATATATATTCAGACTTTTAAAAACCTTCCCTTGTACGTAGTACTGTTAACAAACTACCCTTTAATGTACAGAACACTTAATGCATGTACTAAAACAGGCACAAATATTAAAGGCGACTTTATATCATGCGTTTCCTGTACACGCCAAAAAGCACGATAAAAAATGGCAACCAATGTTTTGTTTACGTTTATCTCTGATTATAATGAAGAAACAAACGCATTTACACATCTGTGTATAGGTTAGTTTTTGCATAGATTATATTGATTATTCAGCACAGTATGTTGATTTGGTTATTAGTAATGTTTTACTTAATTTTTCTTAGGACTTCTAAATGAAATGTTTTTCTTTATGACGCCGCCTGAAACGACGGCGTCATAACGTACGTTCATAAACAAACTAAGGAATTTAACGCCATGATGAAAGTGAAAAATAATGATATTACAGTGAAAGCTTTTATAAAATATGTTATTACAAATATTATTTACCGTATCTATATAAAATCCTACATACGTAGCAAAGCAGGAAAACAATCTACGAGAGAGAGAGAGAGAGAGAGAGGAGAGAGAGGAGAGAGAGGAGAGAGAGAGAGAGAGAGGAGAGAGAGAGAGAGAGAGAGAGAGAGTTGTTTTACATACGTAAATGTAAATTTTAAACAAACAAAAAAAGCCCCATTTCATATAAAATAGATTACAAATATTTTACTTTATCATATTACAGTAGTCTGTATAATAATGTAAAGTTCAGTACAGTATGTTGTTGTTATAGTCGTGGTGATGAAATTCTCACGAAACAAAAACACGCCATTTGATTACAACAGCTGATTCATTCTCTCTCTCTCTCTCTCTCTCTCTCTCTCTCTCTCTCTCTCTCTTCGTGTTATACAATACTTACATTTAGATGAAGAAACTAAAATTAGTTTTCTTAGTGTCAATTAAATATGAAACAAAAAAATTAGGCCGAGTCTACATCCATTGCATCCGATTTCATCAGCAAACCACTATTTTTTGGGAAATATCATTTTATTCTAGAAAATTGCCACTCTTTAAATAGTTAATTGCACATTAAGAAAGCGTGTACTTTTGTTTTTAAATTTCGGGTGTGTTTTAAAAATCGAGTATTGTTGACTTCTTTTTGTTTTACTTTTGGCTGTGATTAGATCAGCTGTCATCTAGCTGCCGCTCTTGAGTGTGTACGAATACACTAACAAAGTATCGTTTATACCATTTCTTAACTTATTCAAACCGTCTACAGTATACAGTTGATATTACATAAGCACCAATGTGTTATAACCTATCAAATTTTTTTGGTTATTACATTTAAACCCCTCTCTCTCTCTCTCTCTCTCTCTCTCTCTCTCTCTCTCTCTCTCTCTCTCTCTCTCTCTCTCTCTCTCTCTCTCTCTACCTCTCTCTCTCTCTACCTCTCTCTCTCTCTGTGGGCTACTTTTCAGTACCTCCCATTCCTTACCTCTCTCTATCTCTCTAACAAATGATATCTTTGTTGCTCCTCAAAGTTTCATTCATATTGAAAATCGATCATGATTCAATTTTCCTTACTTTCTCCAATCTCGCACCATCGGTCACATCGCGGTATTTTCGATATTTCAGGAAAATCCGCGATATATGTATATACATGGGTTATGAAAAAAATCCGCGAAGTGGTGAATCCGCGATGGTCGAACCGCGAAGTAGCGAGGGTTCACTGTATATGTATATACATGGGTTATGAAAAAAATCCGCGAAGTGGTGAATCCGCGATGGTCGAACCGCGAAGTAGCGAGGGTTCACTGTATATTGAAAAATTTATTTTATAATCAAAATATCATATTTCCGTTTTATGAGATATATATGTATATGTTTTTTTTATTTTTGCATGTGTGTTTCATTTTGTACTAATGTGCTTACATTATACGACTCATTTCGCAATTATAACCTTTTGATGTAAGGGAGAATTGCGTGCTTCAGGTAGATATCAGTTTTATTCATGCCTAATGTAAAATTATTGAAAAATACGATATCAGTGAAGTGAGTGCTGGAAAACATGTGCTGTGTTGCGGAGGGTTCGTTTGTTCGTGCTTGTCACTTGCCTAGTCCGAGACCTCTTTCAGGCTCCCATGCACCAGGGAGAAGGAATGTCGTAGGACCTAAGGGAGTGAGGAGTGTAAACCAACGAACAGACGTTCCCTCAAAGGTATCAGACGTTGCTCGGCAAGCACGTCCTTGCCATAAGACAGGAGAGACGAGTTTCTCCTCGTCATCCGAAGACTTTTTGCAAAAGAAACCTTGGCGCAAGGTTTCTAGACCCTTTAAGCGAAAGTCAGTCCCTTCAGGACAGGTCCAGCGTCCTGGCTGTAGCCATGGGGACAGCTCTGACCCTTTGCAGTCGTCGGAAGACTGTTCGCCTATTAAACGCAAGCGTAACACGGGGTCTGAGGGTCGCGGTAAAGGCAATGTTTTGCCAACACAGACGTTACCGTCGTCTCGGCCCGTTCCGACTCCCGTTGATCCTAAATGGGTTGTCCTGCAGGACATGCAGACTAAGCTTGCCTCCCTTATGGAGAAGTATGACGTTGAGCAGGTTCACGATGAACCTTCGCTTTCGAGTCGCCGTTACGCTAAACGAGACTCTGGCCGTCAGCCGCCCGAACGAGCATTTACTCGTCCTTTTGACGTTATGAAACGTGATGTCGGTAGTTTGTCACGTCAGTCACGTGACTTGGATCCTCACTTGCTGCAGTCCCGTGTTGACTTTCAGCCGCTGCCGCAGCCTCGTGTTGACGTTCAGCCGCTGCCGCAGTCTCGTGTTGACGTTCAGGACGTTCGCCAACCAGCTCAGTTGCCTTGTTTTGACGTTGAGCGTCAAGCACCGCAGTCAAGGGTTGTTTTGAGTGCTCAGTCTAGGCAGTCAAGGCAGTCTCGACTTGACGTCGAGCGTCCATCAACTCCTGTTGTTGTTGCTGGTCAGTCCTTTCAGCAGCGACATGACGCCGCTTCCTTGACTGCTACTGCTGCTCCTTTGCGTGTGGACTTTGCCTGTCAAGCATTGCCACTGCGGCAGGTCTCTCCTTTTCATGAGACTCGGAAATTGTCGGACGAGGTTCCTTCAGATGAGGAAGTTGCTGATCCCCCTCCTACTGATATTCCTTTGGGGACTTTGTCAGACGGAGAGGAGCCTAAAGCTACTCAGCCCTCTATGGACTTTAAAAAAATCATGCTGAATTTTAAGGATCTTTGTCCGGACCATATTGTAACTGCTGCTCCTCGTTCGCCTTCGTCAGAGTTTACACTAGGCCTAGCTACTTCGAAGCCGTTGTTTTCTAAGCTAGTGCTCTCTCGCTCTTCTAAAAGAGCTTTACGTTTGCTAGGCGACTGGTTGATCACCATGAGGAGTTTGGGGGAGACAGCCTTTGCTTTCCCTCCTTTTAAACTGGCTTATAGAGCGAGCTTCTGGTATGACACGGGAAAAGTTCTCGGCTTGGGAGTTCCTGCCTCTGCCCAGGGAGACTTCTCAAGCCTCATAGACTCTCCCCGTCGCCTGGCCATGAGACGCTCCAAGATTTTATGGTCGGCTTCAGAGCTAGACCATCTCCTGTTAGGAGTTTTTCGAGCGTTTGAAGTTTTGCTGTACAATTATGTCATGCATGAACAAGGCTATCAGGGATGGCTCCAATGATCTGACAGCCACGTTCTCTGCAGGAACAAGGCTATCAGGGATGGCTCCAATGATCTGGCAGCCACGTTCACTGCAGGAGTACCTAAGATGTAAGTGCGCTCAATGTGTTCATTGTCAAGACAAACTTCACGATGAAGACTACCAAATCTGTCTTGGCAGCATTAAGGGAAGGCGACTGGATGGTCTCTCTCGACCTTCAGGATGCATACTTCCACATCCCGATTCATCCAAACTTTCAACAACATCTGAGGTTTGTGGACGGGAAAGTAATGTACCAATGTCGAGCACTGTACTTCAACCTCATTCCTGCTCCTCTTGTTTTTACAAGGCCCTTGCAAAATGTAGCAAGCTTTCTACATTTTTTGAGGATTCAGAGCCTCCCTTTATTTTGACGACTGGCTAATCAGGGCGTCGTCATTATATCGCTGTCTGGAGAGCCTCTAATGGACATTAGACCTAACCAAGGAGCTAGGTCTCATAATGAACGTAGAGAAGTCGTAACTTACAGTACCCCATCCCAGACTATTCTTTATTTGGGAATGGAGATACAGTGTCTGATTTTTCGGGCCTTTTCGTCTCCCGCAAGAATGGAACAAGCTCTGTTAAAAGTCCTTCACTTGCAAGAGAAAAACAGTTGCTCTGTAAGAGTTTGAACTAGCCTCGTGGGAACTCTTTCATCGCTGGAGTAGTTTATCTCTCTGGGGAGACTCAACCTATGCCCTCTCCAATTTCACCTAAACCATTGGAACAAGGAGAAGGGCTTAGAGAGTATCTCTTTCCCAATCTCCAACTCAGTCTAGACATGTCTGACTTGGTGGGACAGCAACATCAGACTTCGAGGTCTTTCTCTTGCGATCAAGAACCCAAACCATGTGTTGTTTTCAGATGCATCGGATTTGGGTTAGGGAGCTCCACTGGACAGTCTGGAATGCTCGGGTCTTTGATCCACGGATCAGAAGGAACTCCATTTAAGGCAAGTAACATCTCTCCTTTGGCGAGATTTGTGCAAGGAAAATGAATGTCTTGGCGGACGGCCTCAGCAGAAGAGGACAAGTCATCTCCATGGAGTGGACGTTGCATAAGACTGTGTGCGAGAAGCTATGGATGACATGGGGTCAACCCACCATAGATCTTTTTGCGACTTCTCTGACAAAGAGGCTCTCGACTTACTGCTTTCCAGTTCCAGATCCAGAGGCAGCCCACATAGACGCTTTCCTGCTGGACTGGTCTCACCTGGACGTTTATGCCTTTCCACCTTTCAAGATCCTAAACAAGGTGCTGCAGAAGTTCACCTCTCACGAAGGGACCAGGTTGACATTGGTTGCTCCACTCTGGCCTGCGAGAGAGTGGTTCACAGAGGTACTTCAATGGCTGGTAGACGTTCCAAGGAGTCTACCTTTAAGGATGGATCTCTTATGGCAGCCCCACGTAAGGAGTCTTCATCAAAGCCTCCCCGCGCTTCGTCTGACTGCCTTCAGACTATCGAAAGACTCTTAAGAGCTCGAGGATTTTCGAAGGAGGCAGCCAGAGCGATTGCGAGAGCTAGGAGAGCATCTACCATCAAGGTCTACCAGTCGAAGTGGGAAGTCTTTAGAGACTGGTGCAAGTCATCATCCATTTCCTCTTCCAGTACCTCTGTAGCCCAAATTGCAGACTTTCTCCTGCATCTGAGAAATGTTCGCTCCCTCTCTGCTCCCACTATTAAGGGCTACAGGAGCATGTTGGCTTCTGTGTTCAGACATAGAGGCTTAGATCTGTCCAATAATAAAGATCTCCAAGATCTCCTCAAGTCCTTCGAGACCTCTAAGGAGCGTCGTATGGCAACTCCTGGATGGAACTTAGACGTGGTCCTAAGGTTCCTAATGTCCGACAGGTTTGAGCCATTACATTCAGCCTCCCTGAAGGATCTCACCCTCAAGACGCTTTTCTTAGTGTGCTTGGCTTCGGCTAAAAGGGTCAGTGAGATCCATGCCTTTAGTAAAAACATCGGCTTTTCTACAGATAAAGCCACATGTTCACTTCAGCTTGGTTTCTTGGCCAAAAATGAACTGCCTTCTCGTCCTTGGCCTAAATCTTTTGATATACCTTGCCTATCAGAGATCGTAGGCAACGAGCTTGAAAGAGTACTGTGCCCAGTTAGAGCTCTTAAGTTTTATTTAGCTGGTACCAGATCCTTACGAGGTGGATCTGAGGCCTTATGGTGCTCAGTTAAGAAGCCCTCATTGCCTATGTCTAAAAATGCTTTATCGTATTTTATTTGATTTTTAATCCGAGAGGCTCATTCTCACTTAAGTGAAAAAGATCGTTGCTTGCTTAAGGTCAAGACGCACGAAGTAAGAGCGATAGCAACTTCCGTGGCCTTTAAGCAAAACAGATCTCTGCGAAGTATTATGGACGCGACCTTTTGGAGGAGCAAGTCGGTGTTCGCTTCATTTTACTTAAAAGACGTCCAGACTCTTTATGAGGACTGCTACACACTGGGTCCATTCGTTGCAGCGAGTGCAGTAGTGGGTGAGGGTTCTACCACTACATTCCCTTAATTCCAATATCCTTTTAATCATCTCTTGAAATGTTTTTAATCTTGTTTTGGGTTGTACGGAAGGCTGAGAAGCCTTTCGCATCCTTTTTGATTTGGCGGGTGGTCAAATGTCGTTTCTTGAGAGCGCCCAGATTAAGGGTTTTGATGAGGTCCTGTTGTATGGGTGGTCGCCCTGGATACAACAGCTCCTGGGAGTCTTTCAGCATCCTGAGAGGATGGCTGGGCTTCGTGAGGAAAGCGGACTAATAAGGCAGAGTAATCGTCAGAGTCAGCTTCCTTACCAGGTACCTATATTTATTTGGGTTTTGTTATGATATAACTGTCAAAAACTCTAAGCATATACGCCTTTATTGTATTAATACTGGTCTCTACCCACCACCATGGGTGTGAATCAGCTATTATATATTCACCGGCTAAGTTTAATATTTAAAAATGATATTTTGATTATAAAATAAATTTTTGAATATACTTACCCGGTGAATATATAAATTAAAGGCCCTCCCTTCCTCCCCGATAGAGACATAGGGGACTGAGAAGAACTGGAGCTGTTTACAAGTATATGCGGTATCTGGCCGATAGTCGGCGCTGGTGGGCACACCCGCAACCTTCATGGCGATCGCTCGCGAGTTTTTGGAATCTGTCGAGCCGTCGGAGACGTCAGCTATTATAAATTCACCGGGTAAGTATATTCAAAAATTTATTTTATAATCAAAATATCATTTTTATCTGTAAAGTCTTTTTTAGGAAAGACTTCTAGTGAAGTGAAAGGTGTCAGTTCAGTGCAATCGGAGGGGGTGGCTGTTTGTCCCGATAGTTCTCCAAGACGAAGGTCACTGTCCCGCTCCCCCGCCTCGGGGAGAAGACATAACGGAGGTCCAAGGGAGACTGTCGGGGTTTGCCCACAGACAGTCGCTTCCTCAGTCGATCCTGTGGTGCGACAGCAGGATTCGACTAAACACCATTGGAAAGATGTGTCGTTTGGTGACCAGTTATCGACAGTCGGTTGATTCGACCCCGGTTAGACGTCGTAAGTGGCGTGATTCTTCAGTATCACGTCCGTTGAAGAGACGTTCGTCTGAAGAGGTGTTCTCTTTGCCTCCTGTGAAAAGAAACAGAGAAGTAGATATTGCTCGCCCGTCATGTAGCGTAGCTACGTGGACTTCGCCTCGTATTCTTACGACAGCGACAGCTGCCTTTGACTCGGTTGTGGAACGACCGATTCTGAGTTCATCGAGATCTATGACTTATCAAACTGTCGAACCTTGTCCTTCGACTTTGCATGCGACAGATTATTGGCCTGGCGGGACACCTCCGGTGTCGATCGTGTCGAAATCCACGACTCCAGTTGCTTCGACTTCAACACTAGAAGAAGAGAATTTAGTTCCATTACATCGACAGTTGCAAGAACTGATGAACTGGATGAAAGAAAATAAACAAGGTACAAAGAACAATGAGTCGAATCAAGAACCGTCTCTATCGTCTATCTCTTTGGATGACGAGGAGGACTTAGAAACGAACACTATTCCTCTCTCGTGTTATTCGAAGCTTTTACGCTACCTTCTCGACATGTATCCAGATTACTTTGTAGCAGCTGCTCCCAGGTCGCCTGCTTCCATTTTCCTGATGAGAAGGAAGAATGTCGATCCTCCTCTCCTGAAGCTCGTTCTTTCCAAGGCTGCTAAACATTCGCTTTGTGATATGAAGATTGGTTGAAGGTCAAGAGAGATCTTGGGAAAGCAACTTTCGCCTATCCTCCGTCGAAACTTATTAAGAAGAGGTACAGGTTTTATGTAACCGGGGAAGCCCCTTCTATGGGAGTGTCTGCCTCCTCTCAGGGGGACTTTTCTGGCTTGGTGGATGCAAATAGGAGATCCGCGTTTGCAGCAGCTAAAATATTCTTTACATTGCCTGAATTAGACCATTTGGTAAAGAATATTTTCAAGGGTTTAGAAATTATGAGTTTCTTGGACTGGAAGATCGGAGCTCTCGCTACGAAAATAGAGGATTGCTCTACTCTTCAGGAAGTCCTGGAATCGGACTGGCTTGGGGTGTTGTCATGTGCCGACAAATCAGTTCGGGATGGTTGCGATGAACTGTCCTCTCTCTTTGCATTCGGGACTCTCAAGAAAAGACAGCTCTGGTGTTCGTTTGTCTCGAAAGGAGTCGCTTCGTCTCAGAAGTCCTCCCTTTTGTTTCCTCATCTTGACAAGGATCATCTTTTTCTAGAAGAAATAGTGACCAAGATTCTTTCCGCACTAGAGAAGAAGTCTACTAATGACTTGCTTGCACAGTCCTCTAAGCGGATTAAACCCTCGACTGTGGCGACTACCACCTCGGTATCACCTTTGCAGGAGAAACCCTTTCGAGGGGGTAGGTCTAGACCGTTCGTCAGGCCTCGATTTAATTTACGACACCCAACCAAGTCCTCGACCAAACCCAACAAAATCATCTAAGTGATTCTTCAATCCTTCATGCACCAGTAGGGGGCAGGTTGAGCCTTTTTTGGGAGGAATGGAGTGGCAGAGGGGCAGAGCCCTGAGTGACACAAGTCCTCCGGTTCGGTTACTCCATTCCTTTCAAAGACACTCCTCCTCTATCCAATGTTCCCATCACATTACCCGCCTACTCGCCAGGCTTGCAGAAGTTGGGAGTCTTTACCAGAGAAATAGAGATTCTCGTACAGAAGGCGGTCGTAGAGGAGATAAACGACAGACCATCCCAGGGGCTTTACAACCATCTGTTTGTAGTCCCAAAGTCATCGGGGGACTGGAGGCCCATTCTGGATGTAAGCGCACTGAATTTGTTCGTCCAGAAGACCCAATTCAATATGGAAACGACTCGTTCAGTGTTGGAATCCCTTCAAGGGGTCTGGATGGTATCCCTGGATATGCAAGACACACATTTCCTCATTCTGATTCATTAGAACTCCAGGAAATATCTTCGGTTTGAGTTCATGGGCAAGATCTACCAGTTTCGAGCTCTTTGCTTCGGCCTCATGACAGCACCGCCAGTATTTAAGCGAGCGTTGACTCCTCTAGGAAAGTGATTACACCTGGTCAGGTTACGCTGATCCCTCGATTTGTTCAAGGGAAAATGAACGTGTTGGCGGACGGACTAAGTCGCCTTCTTCAAGTACTGCCATTAGAATGGATATGTGGCGCGCACGAACAACTAGGCGCACGCAATCAGTTGAAGTGCATGAACAACTCTTATGGCAGAGTTTTTCGAACTCTCGTTGCGCGAAGTGTTCATGAGTGCACAAGAGTTTTACTCTTATGACAGAGTTTTTGAACTCTCGTCCCGTGAATTGTTCGCGCGCGCCCATCATCATCAAGAGTTTTACTATGATGACAGAGGGATGCCTGGTGCCTAAGGGTTTACGAATCTCTACAGGTAACTATGACACAGTTCCTTTGGGTCCTGGTCACGTAACACGATTCCTGAAAATTCCGTCAGGAATAAGCGACAGAGTTCCTTCGGGTTCTCGGCACAACATTCCTTAAGGTCGTGAGAAAGGTATTCACAAATAGATTCTGAACCCCTAGGTTCTCATCCGAATTTCTCGGTTTCCACAATCCAGAGGTTTCTGAAAACTCTATGGTCGACCTCCCCCCTCTACGGGATGGGTCTTCCAAAGGTGTGACTTGTTACGTCACTCTACATTCCCAGCTGATTACTATATCAGCTAGTCTGATTTCGCCAGCTCCGATCTTTTGGTTTTCGAACGAACCACCGTCATCTTTCCTCCACCTTCCCACTTCGAGTGGTTGGGTTAGCAGACGGAAATGAGCGAGGAATAAAAAATTATTTACATTCCAGTTCATTTCCCTAGCTGGCCTTGCCTGATTTAGATGGTAGTTTTTCTCACTAGCGAGAAAGCGTTCGATGGCAATTATATTTGGCATTCTTGAAGCAAACTCCCACATACAAGACTTCACCCTTTTCGGGAGACTCGTTCCTGAGAAGTTCTTACAGAACTTGAATGGGTGTTGTTTAAGCTTCATGAAGGCCGTAGGCCGTCCTGGAGCATGCGCTCTAGCCAAGACAAAACTGCGAGGTTATTGTATTAAACTCAGTTCTACCGTTTGATGGAGGCAGCCTCCACCGTCATTGTACCCTGGGTATAACAACTTGCTTTTTACACGATAGGTTTCCGAGACCTTTTTATTCTATCCTTACAGGGTTATTGTTTCGAACAATTATTCCCGAAGGAATGTTGTTAGCTAACGTTAAAAGAACGATAGCAACAGCGTGGGCATCTTTACATTACGTTTACGAACGTTTCTAACTCCGCCCACAGGTAACCAGACATCCGTTTCTGTGTAATGAACACTGACTAGCTCCTCATATAAAGAGGAGGGGTAAACCAAAGGTGAAATGATCACCTCTATAACTGTATATTTTGTTTGAGAACATGTTCGCTCTCATTCAAGAAAATATTACAGTTAGTCAACAATCATAATTCTTTCGGCAATAATGTGGCAGCTTTCAAGAAAAACCTGAAGACCTATCTCTTTGGAAAGTGTTATATTAGTGATCAGGAAACTATTAAGCCTGAATACAAATGCTAGCGAATGACTGAAAAGATACAGAGCAAAATATAAACTGGAAAGAGATTATTTTCACACATCAAGACCCGCCTGAACAGACTCTTAGTGTCTGATGGAGGGCGAGAAATAAACCCGTAAAAGTAAAAGTAAGTAATGTTGCGACTCGTCGCACATACATTATCCGTGCAACTTTTCTAATCCGTGGCCACGAAAATTTGTTCTAAAAATCCTGACAGACTTGATAGGCCAGGTAGAAGAAGAACGACTCATGTCCCGTGCAGGCATTAAGATATTATCTCCGCAGAACAAAGTTTTCTGAGAGAGTTAATTGTAGAAGCACATTCTCAAGCTAACGACGCAGTGTTTCCTTTACTGAGAGTGAAAGCACACGAAGTTCGAGCTGTAGCGACTTCTCTCGCTTTTCGACACAATTTGTTGCTATCCGCTATCCAGCGAAGTACGTATTGGAGGTCTAAATCAGTGTTTACGACGCATTATTTGAAAGAAATCAAGACAGTGTTTGAAGATTGTAAGTCTCTCGGTCCGCTTTCGGTAGCTGGTATGGTGTTGGGAGGAACGACATGGGGGTGGCTCCCTCTATTAACCCTTTTACCCCCAGGCTATTTGGAACTTTCCAACCTTTAATCTCCAGGGGTTATTTTTTTTCAAGCACATTTTGCAGTATATTTTTTTTAAATTGCTCTAACAGCCTTAATTTTCATCATAGAGAGGTCAGGTTGGTCTCATTCTCTTGGGAAATGCCTGAAGTTTCTCATAAAATTATCAAAAATATGAAAAAAAAATTGTAAATAGCAGTTTTTTTGCAAGGACGTACCTGTACATCCATGGGGGTAAAGGGATGTGTTTTGTGAAACGTACCAGTACGTCCTTTGGGGGTAAAAGGGTTAACCTATGTTTCACCTTGTATCAAGGTTGACGAGTTAAAGGGAAGTCTGGGGGTACAATGTACCTGGAGTACTCACCAGTTATTTTAGTGTTATTTTTGGTGGGTAAACGTTTTCATTTCGGTCTAGGTGAGAGTTTTTTCATGTTGGTTATTTTCTGGTCTTAGCCCAGGGCAAGGGCAATATTTTATTGTATCTTCGTTAGGTCAGCGGTGAACACCATGACTACGAGGATCTTCCACTCCATGTAGAGGCAATCATTGGTCATATTCCAAGTCCTCTACTATGTAAGATGAGCACCGACCAGAGGCAGTATTCTCCTACAGTAGCTCTCTTACAAGGTAAGGTACAACAGGCACTAACAGTGCTTTTGGGCTTACTCTATTTTCAATAATCATATGTTATTGTTGAAGTAAATCTTACATCCACAGCCCCCCATCCTTGCAATGGGTAATCAGCTGTATAATTGTTCGGTAAGACACTGCAATAAAGATGGATTTTCATTATGAAATTAAATTTTATTGCATACTTACCGAACAATTATTAATTAAAGCCCTCCCTCCTCCCCACTAGTGGATGGCTGGGCAGAACGAATTGAGGTTAACTGGACAGTTGTACTATAGCTCCCTCGAGTGGAGGGAGATGACGCCACCTACACCAGCGATGGCGGCGCCACCGCGGTAGTTTTGAATCTATTGTCTGCCGTCATAGGGAACCTACAGCTTTATAATTGTTCGGTAAGTATGCAATAAAATTTCATTTTATAATGAAAATCCATTTTTATCCTTAACCAATATAGATACTGTATACAGATGCTCTTCACTTAATAATGGGATTCCATTCCTCGAACCCTGTTTTCAAAAAAATTTATCGATAATGAGTGCTCTCTGTTGGCTGATATCTCGAGTGTATAATTTCTAGTCACATAATGTCTACGGTATTCAAAACATCTAAAAAGAAACTGCATATCTGTCAATATATTTCCTTGAAAAAAGGAGTTTTGACAAAAGAAAAACTTACTCTTGTCGAGGTGCTGTTTGGTGTACAAGGAATATTCTATGAAAGACTAGATCAGGGAATCCAGTACAATAAGATTACTAAAAATATACTGTTCTGTTTCCCCTGCTCTAGGGCCAGTGTATTAATGTGCAAGGCGGACATGCCGAATGGTCGTCATTTTGAATGGATCAAACTAGATGTGCATGTTTCTTAACATCTTCCTTACAAGGAGTTCTGGCCTGGTAATACTAGTAGAGTGGATGGTGCTTGTTATCCACAACCAACAGGGACTGATTGAGACTAAACTTTGTTCCCACCGAGAAAAGGTCCAACATTCCTGAAAACAATGGAGACTACCCTCCAACCCGAAGCTCCTCACTGCCGAGATCCTCTGCTCCCCTTTGGTATACTGTACTAGCTCCCCTATTTCCCTAGAAAATTTTCCAATGGGTTCCTCTTACTTTCAATCCAAAGTTTAGCTAGCCCTGGGATAAAGCCTCGCCTAGGTGGGGGGTGTGTAACCTTGTTGTCCTCGTTCCTTTTGATGAAATTTTGTTGTTGGACAAGGCTTTGTTTAGGAGACGGGGGGCTACCCTCTTAGTGGGATGGTTTTGAGCCTGCTGCTAGATCGTATAGACTGTGAACTATGAGAGGAGTGTTTAAAATGAAAAATCCTTATTATAAACTCTCTTGGAAGGGGTTTAGAAGTCTCCCACCCATTTTCTATAATGACCACCAAACTAAGGGAGATGGGCTTACAACACAAATGTCTCCATATTGAAGATATTCACTTCAATAAGACAGGCGATGTTCCATCCTAGATCTAATATCATATAACGTCATGGTTTACCAATCCAAAGTTTATGAGAACAACTCTAAAGTAAGCCTACCCAGCCCTTAAAACAAAAAAGATTCACATTATATATGATTCTATCATAACTCCTCTCTCCATCCAATACTCAAATCAGATGAATATGGAAGGACAACTACCTGTAAGAGCAGCTGACTGACCAATCAGCCCCCTCATCTCATGGTCATATACTTAATTCCTCTTGTTATTTTATAGTTTTTATCATCTTGCTATTTTCAAGTTTTTATAGTTTATAAATGAAAGATTTATTTCAATGTTATTGTTCTTTAACTTCTTTTCTAGTTTTTCCTTATTTCATTTCCTCACTGGGCTATTTTCCCTGTTGGAGCCCTTGGGCTTATAGCATCCTGCTTTTCCAACTAGGATTGTAGCTTAGCAAATAATAATAATAATGATAATGGGAATAATTCCTTGGATATCACACAGAACCTCCCAAAATGTCTTTTCTTTGTCAAAATTAATTTATTAGGTGATCTTGTTAAGAATTTGTCTGAAGATGTAGTGTTGTTTATATATTTTTTCACATTTTAAACTCTATTTTGAGAACTGAATGCAGCATCATCTCCACACACATGATGTTAATATTTATTTCTATTTCAGTTAAATATCCATGTTGGGAACATCTCCCTTAATGATCAGTTTGAATGGGACATGGCAGAGCCTGAAAACTCACCTGAGGACTTTGCTTCCAAATTATGTTCTGAGCTTGGCTTAGGAGGAGAGTTTGTAACTGCGATAGCATATTCTGTCCGGGGTCAGCTCTTTTGGCATCAGCGAACTTATGCGTTCAGGTATGTTCAGATGTAGTGTCATCCAAAATCTATAAGCTGTAGGCTAAATAATTCTGCTACATTAATCTTCAGCATCAATCAGAAAGCTTTGCTTAACTTTCCTTCACAAAATTACTGTACATAGGCAGCAGTTAGATACAAAATGCCCCTAGGGATTTCACTATGCATTTCAATTTGTTGTAGTGCCTTTAGTTTCATGTTTTGTGGATTGTTTACTGACGAAGTGTAGTACACCTAAGCATTTTTAAAAGAAACTTACCTAGTAAGTACTAATACAGAATATTTCTTCAAATACAGCATATTTAAATGTATGGTTTGAAGAAAAGGGAAACAAGAAAATAAGATTGTCACATTCAGTAATGAGAATTTTGGTCAAAATTTTTGTCAGTCGGTCATCATTCTCAAGTATGATGCAGATCTAACGTAAATAAAATTGGGATGGGCTTGACTACTGTCAAACTTATGCTGCATGTGCTCAGTTGTCAGATTTTGTACCTTATTTCTGTATCTGGGAAATACAGGCAGCATATAACTTCCATATTCATGAAAGTGCATATGTTGTAATTGCATTTTTAATGTTAAAAGTATTAGATTCTGGATAAACGTGTATAAGAGGATTTAATTACTAAATAACTGAATGCTATATTCTGGCTCTATACCCACAAATTTCACCCACACTGGAGTTATGTACCTCTATTATCAAACAGTTATTCCAGTATTATATTGTTTTGATTATGTAACTTTGTTCCAAGATACTTTTTAAGTAGAATTTATTCAGGGTTCATTATTTATGTAGTACTGTAGGCTACTTTTTCAGTAAGCTTCATTCTTCTGTCTTATGATTAAGCGCTTCAAGTTTTTGTTTGCCGAGTTGAATATCTATGATCAAATGAAAATATTATTGGGTTACATTGTGGGATAATTTCATTGTACTATATTATGGTTGTACATTGCAGAAATTGCCATTATATATTTAACATGTATTCGTACAGTACTGTCATGAGGGCAGTACAAATAGCACTTATGTGGACGTCATTAGACATACACCGTCAAGTGAGGGGTAATAAACACATTAGGCATATATACACTAAGTACTCATATTCAGTGGTATATTATAAATTAAATTTGACTGGGAGTGTCTCCACCTAATTGATGAAACAAATTTTATTGTAAACTTCATCACAAAACTCTATGATGCCTCTGACTACTGCCTGACCAAAGAAACACTGGGTCCTTGTTGGTCGGTCACAGTAACCCAAATAATAAATAAAAAGCGCAATTGGAAGAAAATTGAAAATCTTGGAATTTGTTCCAACACGGAGTACTTACCTCGAACTACTTTCTTAGGAGTATCTGGGATTCTCCTCCCAACCGACCAGAATTTTGTGTAATTTCCCCTATCCCCGTTTTCTATGATGGGTCCCTCTGTGGCGGATGAATACTCGCCCTGAGGCGACCCGGGTCAGCGAGAGCGCGTGGCCAGGTCTCGGTCACCAGTAAGCTTCTGGTCGCGGCGTGATTAACATCTCACCGCTCTCTCACATCCCGTGCGACCCTATGTGTCCCCACGTGGTTCCCGCCTGTTTAACTATTACCTTATATCCTTTCATCCACCTCTTTCCCCTGTGTTCTTGTGTTGCTTGGTGCTTTGGTGTACTATTATGGAACATCAACGCCGTTGCCCCGAGCCTAATGCCGGTAAATCTTGTGGTGCGTTCCTATCTAAACCGGAGGTTGATCCGCATACCTTGTGTTCATTGTGTAGGGGTAGTGTGTGTGCCCCGTCCGCCACGTGTCCGGAGTGCGAGTCCTGGCCCGAGATCCAGTGGGCACTCTACGGTACCAAGAAGAAGGCGACCAAGAGATTTCCCAAGAAGGCGAACACCTTGGCTTCGCCCACGGCTCCGTCGGAGAAAGGTTCCCCGCCACCTTCCCCTACCCAGAGTAGGGGATGAGGTAAGTCCGTTGCGGGGAAGCGGCACATTGCCGATCCCTATGAGTCTGATGTTCCTGATGTGGGGGATGTTGTGTCTGTGCAGGCGTGTGGGGGACCTGCTGGGGGGGCGGGAATGTGCTTGGGAGACAAAGTTCTGGTGCCTACAGGGCCCGTCTCTACCGAAGACCCGGTGTGGGGTAAGACGGCTCCGGCTCCTTCCTCTGCATCGTGGCTGTGCGTTTCAGGTGCTTCAGCAACTGGGGGAGAAGCGGACAAAGAGAGTGCGCCGACATGCTCGTCGAAGCCAGACTCCTTCACATGGATGGCCCCTAGGATGCCCTTCAGGTCCCCGATGAGGTTAGAAGAAGAGTTCAGTAGTTGGTTCGGCCCCAAGAAGACTGTGTGGTCTCCCCCGGCGCCATCGTCGACGCTCCCGCCCGTCTTTATGCAGCCGATCTCGCCGGTGAAACGACACGTGGACCTTCCATCAGCATCAGACTCGGCGAGCTCATCATCCGCCCCGTCATCGCCCTCATCTTTATCATCTTCGTCGAACTCGTCCTCCTCAGAAGATTACGGTCCCCGGGACTCTAGGAAGAAGCGTAAGAGGTCCCGTAGGAGGAGGTCTTGCTCGCGGTCAGCCCATTCCAAGAAACGTGCCAGGACCTCCAGGAAGAAACATAGGAGGGGCCGGTCGTCCAGAGACAAGTGGGTCTGGGTAACCATCCCACGGAGCGAGCTCATCAAGGCAGCCTCCGCTCCAGCCCCTTCCGGGTGGCTCCCTTGAGCCGCTTCATCGCCCTCGTGACACGGGTCCTCCTGTAGGTCTGCCCGTCGCCCGAAGGCATCGACACAAGTCTCCTTCGCCAAGCATAAGCCCGCGAAGGCACCGGCTCCATTCGCCCAGCGGAAAAGCCGCTCCTTCGGACCGGCAGCATGGCCCCTGGCCCCGGTTCCATGGCAGCTCTACCCAAGCGCCAGGAGCAACCGGAAAACCTTGGTAGGCCCCCGACACCACGGAGCTCCGCGGGAGGGAGTAGACCCATGACGGCTACTCCCGTTCCAGCCAATCCCCCTGTACTGCAAGGCCCTGCGCCATTGGTACGGCGAGAGAGAGGAGATCTAGCTCCCCACGCGGCTCCATCCGTCACCGACGAGGCGCCCCACGTGGAGGATCAAGTATCTGAAGGCCTTATTGAAGGGGGAGACTGCTCCGCAGATGACGACTCCTCCTACAGGAAGGTGCTCGCACTCATCAGGCGGCACCACAGGCTGGACGACCCGAAACCCTCGACGGAGCAGGCCTGGCTCTCCGGTCTGGGCAGGTTAGTGGACAACCCAGTCTAGCAGAAGCCGTCCCTAACCCTTCCTTTAGCGCCGGACGTGAAGTTAGGAATGGACCATATTGACAGGTATGTCGTGAGGCAAGCGGACGCCCCCAGGGGCCAAGGGTCCTCTAGACTGCTTCTGGGCCTTAGAACACAGAAACAGTTCTACGTCCCAGATGGTCGCCGGCGGGGGTCCCCGTGCGGTCGAAGCGGCGATAGCCACGCTGAACCAAGGAAGTGCGGAAGACAGGGCCTCCTCTGCCCCAGTGTGTTTCTCACCAGCGGAGGCTGCTATGATGGAGGAAATGGCCCAGGACTTGGTCAACGTCACGTCTTGGCTGGACTGGTGGCCCTGTACCCTAGTGGGTTTCCAGTCCTCCCATGATCTCTCCCTGCCGGAGAATCAGACACTACTGCAAGAACTGATCCGCTCAGGGGGAAAGGCGATGAAGTTCCTCATGTTCCAATCCCTCATGCAGACGGCTAACTGGGTCCTACGGAAGAGAGATACCGTCCTTGATAAACTTCTCCGTAGGCTACCCGAGCGGGAGGAGCTCCCCGGTGTGGGGTGATTCCGTCTTCCCCCCGAAGGCAGTCGAAGAAGTGATGGCGAGAGTCAGGAGGCTCATGGAGGCAGGAGAGCCCAGGCAAGGCGTCCGGCACATAGAAGAGCCGCTCCGGACGGTCCCCACTCCTCATCAGTCCAACCCAGAAGAGATTCCCCGTCGGGTTCCTGGCATCAAGCCTCGCAGCCCTCCCGCAGGCCTCTTTTAGGATTACCTACCCTAATTCAAGGAGAGGACGTTCGAGCCGCGCCTCCAGGAGAAGGTAGGAAGAGAGGCCCCCTACTCCTACCAAAGCCTCAGGTAGGGAGATGCCTCAAACACTCTTGGCAAGCTTGGCGGGACTACGGAGCAGATTCATGGACCGTAGCAGTCCTGAGGGACGAGTACAGGGTGCCCTTCCTGGCGGACCCGCCCCTTCTAATCCTAGACCGACAGGCGGAGTGGTTGGCACCCAAGTACCCCTTAAAGAAGGCGGCATTACAGGAGGAAGTGTCGGCCATTATCGCCAAAGGGGCGTTGGAACCAGTCAAGAACCCCACCCCAGGGTTCTACAGTAGACTCTTCCTGTTGGAGAAGGCAACACGGGGTTGGAGGCTGGTCATAGATCTGTCAGCCCTCAACAAGTTTGTATGCAAGACCGACTTCAAAATGGACACCCGTTGTTGGTAATGGCAGCCTTGAGGGAGGGGGACTTCATGATGTCCCTAGACCTCAAGGATGCCTATTTTCAGATCCCTGTCCACCCCTCCAGCAGGAAGTTTCTAAGGGTGAAATGGGGTGCCCAGGCGTTGCAGTTCAGGACCCTATGCTTCAGGCTGTCGACAGCTCCTCAGGTCTTCACGAGGGTCTTCACAACAGTTTCAGTCTGGGCTCACGAACAGGGCATCCGCCTGATCCGATACGTGGACGACTGGTTGTTGCTTTCAGCCTCAAAGGAAGTACTGAGGGAGCAAGGCGCGAAGCTTCTATGGTTCTGCAAAGACTTGGGTATCACCATCAACCTATAGAAGTCGCAACTGATACCCTCCACCAGGATGACCTACCTGGGGATGATTCTAGACACCAAGTTGGCGAGGGCCTTCCCCTCCTCAGAGAGGTTAGAAAATCTGGACCGGATAATGCTCCCCTTCCTAGCAAACCTTCCGAGGAGAGCCCAAGACTGGCAGGGGTTAGTGGGCCACCTTGTGTCGTTGGAGAAGTTAGTCCCCCGGGGGAGACTCAAACTAAGAGCGGTTCAGTGGAACCTAAAATAATTCTGGACCCCGGGGGGAGTCCCCGCACAAGATAGTCATGGTGTCCTCGGAGACGGAAGAAACCCTGAAGTGGTGGCAGGACAGGACGAACACTCTCAAGGGAATGCCCTTTGCGATCGATCCCCTGGAGATGCTGCTATTCACGGACGCATCAAAGGAGGGTTGGGGAGCCCATCTTCTCGATGAAGCAGCGAAACGGAAGTGGTCCCCCGAAGAGAAGAGCCTTCACATAAACGTCCTAGAACTGATGGCCGTTCAGAGGGCATGCGTGGGCATGCGTGGAATTCGTCCACCTTCTTCGAGGAAACACAGTGGCGCTGATGTGCGACAACGCCACGGTGGTAGCCTATGTGAAAAAGCAAGGACTAAAGTCGAAGGAGTTGTGCAGTCTCACGACAAAGATCCTGGAATGGGCCGCAAAGGAGCGAATCGAGATCACAGCCAGGTTCATTCCAGGGAAGAGGAACGTCCTAGCCGACGGCCTCAGCAGGATGGGCCAAGTGGTAGGGTCGTAGTGGTTCCTACACCCAGAAGTGGCTCAAACGGTCATCCTGAAGTGGGGTCGCCGATAATGGACCTCTTCGCCACAAAACTCAACGCACAGCTCCCCGTGTTCTGGTCTTCTGTGCCAGACCCAACAGCGGCGTTCGAGGACGCCTTTCATCACTTTTGGGACAACCTTGACGTGTATGCCTTCCCTCCCTTCAGGACGCTCAGGCAGGTCCTCAACAGAGTGAGATGAGCAAAGAACCTGTGGATGACTTTGGTAGCGCTCTGGTGGCCGGAGAGAGAGTGGTTCGCGGACCTAAAGGAACTGGCACTCCTTCCACCGTGGCCCCTTCCAGACAGAGAAGACCTCCTCCGTCAGCCCCACTTCCAAAGGTTTCACGAAAACCCTCGGTCCCTCCCCCTACACACGTGGAGGTTATCGAGCGGCTCCTGAGGAAGGAAGGATACTCATCGAAGACCGCAGCAAGGATGTCAGGTTACCCGAGACGGTACTCAGTCGCGGTGTATCAAGCAAAATGGGCCACTTTCACAAAATGGTGCGCCTCGCAGAATCTCAGGCCGTTGGAGGCCTCCATTCATAGGATAGCGGATTTCCTAGTCTATCTGAGAGACGTTGTAGGTATGTCTATCCCAGCCATCAAGGGTGTCCGAGCTGCCTTGGGCCAGGTCTTTCTCCTCAAGGGTCTAGATCTAGGAGCTTCCCGGCAGATCTCGATGCTCATCGAGAGCTTCGAACAATCGTGTTTTCCCCGTTCCTCTAGGGTACCGCAGTGGGATGTGGCCAGAGTTCTTAAGGCTTTGTCTGAGCCTCCCTTCGAACCCCTCAGAGACATTCTGGACAAAAGAGCTCACCCTCAAGACTGTCTTCCTTCTCGCCCTGGCCTTGGCTAAGCGGGGGAGCGAACTCCATGGGCTGTCGTACGAGGTCTCGCACGCGAAAGGGTGGAAGGAGTTGAGTTTCAAGTTCCTGCCCGATTCCGTGGCCAAGACGCAGAACCCAGCCTCCTGGGACCCTAGGTTTGAGGGATTTACAGTGCCATCAATTCCGCGATTGGACAACCCGAGGTATTTGTTGCTATGCCCGGTCAGGGCAGTTAGAAAATACCTGGAAAGGACGGGATTAAGAGTCTGTTCGTCTCCTCGGGCGTGGTGAAGAAAACAGTGTCCAGGAACACTATCTCCTGGTTACAGATTGAGGGACCCTATTTTCAAAAAAAAAAAAGAAAAAAAAAAAAGACCTAATGGGTAGCTAGAATTATTTTTTCAAGTAGGCAGAGGAAGGGACAGAGAGATGATCTGAACGGATGCAAACGCCCTTATTATTAAAAAAATAAAAATTGAGGGACCCTATTTTCAAAAAAAAAAGAGAGCCTATGACAGTGCTGGAACCTCGGTGCTAGGTAAGCCTAGACCCCACGATATTAGGGGTCTGAGCACTTCGCTAGCCTTCGAGAAGAACATGGCTGTGCGCCAGATCCTGAAGGCGGGCACATGGTTCAGGCAGTCCACCTTTACTGCCCACTACCTGAAGGACTGTACCAGGAAGTCTCTGGACTGCTTCTCAATTGGCCCGGTCATTTCTGCGCTCCAAAAGATTTAAGGTTGAAAACCCGGGGAAGCCCGTGGAAAGTAATTCCAAGCGACAAAAGTTTCTTCCTTACTTTTCCCTCTCCATTCCCTTTTTCCTTATACCTCCCATGTGTGAAACGTTCAGTGGAGACGTCCATGTCCGTACAGAGGTGAGTTACTTAGACACTAAATAGTTTTTTGCATAGTTCTCCCCAAGTCTCATATCCCGTTATTGGTCAGAAGAACCTAGCCTCCTATCTAGGTTCAATCTTTATTATAAAGCAGGTCTCTCGGTCCGTAAGACCACCCCCGCCTCCTAAAGTATAAGTCTCCTAAGAAAGTAGTTCGAGGTAGGTACTCCGTGATGGAACAAATCACAAATTTGAAGTAACTTGTATTTTTCCTAACAGTACTTACCTCGAACTACTTTCGAGTTATGGCCCGCCCATCCTTCCCCGAGTGTCTTACAGGACTTTGATACCATATCTATCAAAAACTTACTGGTAACCGAGACCTGGCCACGCGCTCTTGCTGACCCGGGTCGCCTCAGTGCGAGTATTCATCCGCCACAGAGGGACCCATTATAGAAAACAGGGATAGGAGAAACTACACAAAATTCTGGTCGGTTGGGAGGAGAATCCCAGATACTCCTAAGAAAGTATTTCGAGGTAAGTACTGTTAGGAAAAATACAAATTACTTAAAATTTGTGATATTTAAAAACCTGAATACCAGCCCCCTATTGTTAGGCAGTAAAGCAAACTCTTTGATATAGCCATTGTCAGTGTATTGAAACCTTATAAGATTGTTAAAATTAGAAAAGAAGGAACAAAAGGTAAGATCATCTTGTTGCAAAAGTATGTCTCTAGCATATCAGAAAATACTTCAATACAGTTGTGGTAGAAATTCTGAAAAATTAATGCCTATTGTAAGCAGGCTTCTTAGAGTATACAATAATGCATAAGCTCATTATTCATGATGATAGAGAAAATTTTAAATATTGGAACAATAATAAAAACGTGCAGAATTAATAATGGGGGGGGGGGGTTACTTTTCATCCATCTAAAGAAGAGAAAAAAGAACTCCATTAAGTTTTGATACACTGAAGACATTTACTCAATAAAAGATTTATGCAAGAGGAGCTTGAATTGGCATTTTCAAATTGTAGTTCAATGGCCCCTGGGAAAGATAATTAAATTCTATAAGAGATCTGAACCAAACATTGATTTCCAAAGCATCAATAGTAGTACAAATACCCAAGTCCGGGAAGGATCAAAATAATACAAATAATTACATATCAATTTCATTTATCAGTTTATTTTGCAAAATACAGGGAAAAATTTTAAATTGTAGACTAAATTGGTGCTTACATTGTAACACTGTATCACATTTGCAGTGTGGCTCACAAACAGAAGCGGTCCTCTTTGGACTCTGTTCCACACTTGGAAAATGACATATCATATACAGAGGTTTTGAACAAAAGCAATTCACTGTATTTATATTTTAAATATTCCGGAGGCACATGAAGACTTATACTACGAGGCACTCAATACTGCACTAAAATCCTTGCATCATTATGGTTTTGGGGACACTTTCCTAATTAAAAATTTTATTGGTGAATTAACATTTCAAACTCATAGACAATACTCATTCAGAATCTTTGTGAACTCCAAGGTAGTGTTTTGAGTAGGACTCCTTTTGCATTGGTAATTAATGATATAGTTGCTCAAATGCTACAGAGTATAAATAGCCTTTATGTGGATGAATTTGCAATATGCTGTTTTTCAAATAATCTTCTTCACTTGCAAAGAATCCTTAATAACGCCTCTCGAGAAATGCGAGTTAGAACTGTGTCCGTTGGGTTTAAACTTTCTGTATGGAAAAAATCAAGCAATTATGTTTTACAAAAGTAGTGTATAGAAATAATGCCAAGGCCTAAATATGCATCATCTCCTCCTACGTCTATTTGCGCCAATAGGCGTAGGAGATGATGATGATGGGTAATACTCAAATCCGGTTCCAAAACAAGGTAAAATTTTGTGGACTAAATGCCCACATCAATTGAAAAGCATATGTATATTATATCAAGTCTTAATATAATAATACCCACAACCTGATAATGAAATTATCTCATATAATATGAGGTGCAAGGAGATAAACTATACTGATGATCTATAAATCATTAGTCTTATTCAAGATAGATTACAGTAGCCCAATATATAGATCAGGATCTGAAGCTTTTTTGAAGTCTTAAGAGTCCTGTGACTTTGGTGTGAAGTCTTCATATATTCACCAAATTGCTCAGTCTTATGTGGAAACAGTGAACCACCTCTCTTCTTGCATAAATTTTAACCCTTTTACCCGCAATGGACGTACTGGTACGTTTCACAAAACTCATCCCTTTGCCCCCATGGACATACTGGTACATCCTTGCAAAAAACTGCTATTTACATTTTTTTTTGCATATTTTTGATAACTTTACAAAAAGCCTGGGGGTTAAGGGTTGGAAAGTTCCAAATAGCCTGGGGGTAAAAGGGTTAATCATTCAAATTGCTTTGAAGATCTTATCTACCCTTTTCCAACAAAGGATTCTAATTCTGAAATATAGTGTTTTTCAAATAATTGTGTAAATTGAGGCACTCGCCACTTGTATATGAGGGTCAGCGCATTTATCTGTAGTCCTAATCTATAGTCGAAAACAAAATTTGTGCTGCCTTCTATGTTGTAAACATTCGTTGCATAAGATCCTAGAATACCCTCTTTGTATGTAAATTTCTTGTTTCATATGTTATTTGTTATATACAAACTGTAAAATTCTAATTACGATACGAAATATGCTGTATGTAATGATGATAATAAAGAAGCAATGAATTTGTCAGATATAACAATAAATCAGATTAGTTAATAGAAAAACTGTGCACAGTCATTAGCTGGTAAGAAAAAAGATCAGATAAGATATAATCACTCATTGATGTAATTAAACTAATACAAAAGTCATGAAAAAATACATCTCTCTCTCTTTCCAAAAAAGCAGAAAAGTATAATTGCAACATACACAAGCATGACTATACAATCAAATAAGCAGATGTTTTGTAATTTTGGTAAACATACCTTTACAAATAAATGCCAATAATTTTTATGATAAAAAATCATAAAAATGTACATGATTTCATCTCTCAGGAAAATAATATTTTTCCTCAAACAGATTTATATGATTTTATTCAAGTTGTATTAAGATTGGAGCTGAGTATTGGAATTCCTAAGACTAATCAGAAAACAAATGATGGCACTGAAAGTTAAAATTAAATTGATTCAATTAATGGATAATTTTGTTGGGGCAAACTTATTATCTGAAAGAAATGTTTTGAAGTAGCTTTCATAGTCCTAGAAAATACTGATTCATTAATGTCTATGGTTATGCTTTTTCTCTTCTACAGTGAAGCACCACTACCATGTGTTGAAGTACCATTCCGATCTCAGAGTGAGGCAGATCAGTGGTCTCCATTCCTAGAAACCCTCACAGATGCTGAAATGGAGAAGAAAATAAGAGACCAGGACAGAAATACCAGGTTAGTTATCAGTGTTTTTCTTTATCTTATTCATGATTTTAATAAAAGAAAAAGAAAAAAAAAACCTTTTCAATACTTGGTGAGAAATGGTCAACATTGAGTACATAACCTCGAATTTCTATAAATCTCTCTTGATGTTCCTATTGCTTTGTTCTCAAATCTGTCTCGGCATCGACGTTACCCAAAATATACACTTATAAGACGGTTTATTGGACTTGACCCCATTACTGAATTTGGATTTTTTTGGGAGGTTTTATCTTATTTAAATTTTAATTAGGGTTGCTTTGTATGTTGGTGAGAGTAGTACATGGGGCTTTGTGAAGCTTGTGTGCCACATTATTGTTTTTCTATATGCTTAAAAGAAGGCCGTTTGTTTATAGTTCCTCTGTTATTAGTCAGGTTCATTTTGTTTGGATTTTAACTTTAGTTTGATTTTTATGCAGTATAAAAACTAAACGTTTTCTGAAACGTTATAATATGTGCAATCAGAAAAATTTTCCCATTTACCCCAAAATTGCATATGGCAATCATCTTGTATTTTTACAAAATAGCTGCCATGAAAAAGCTTTCATCAGTATACTGACTATAACCTACAGCTTTCATTTTGACTACTAAACTGCCATTTCTTATAGCAGTTCTTGCAAATATTTATTAATGTCATAAGACACATTGGCCATTAGACCATAGTATGCACCAACCACAAGCATAAGGTTATCTAGTGGTCTGCTTATTGTTTAGTCAAATAAATTTAGAAAGGCAGTCGGGGAAAGGTGGTCTTCAGAATCTTTGACTTGGGTCAAGGCAGAGAGATTGAGTACAGGAACAAGCGATCCACCATACATTCTTAACCTACCAAAGTCCCCTCGGGCTCAAGTACGGCCGTGCAAGGTGCCATCCCATCTAAAGAGTAGCGGGGCGTGATGATAAAAGGTGCAGAAGTCCAATAACCTGGAAGGAAGGTGGGGCTACTCCTATTAGCATGGGAGGTGCTGCGTAGAAGTAGCCTGAGCTAACAACTCCCCCTGGCAATGGAAGATCTACCTGAAAGACCTATGAAAGCTACGACTTCCTTAGGTCAACTCGTCATCAGCAGAATGCTCAACAGGAAAGGGTGAGGAGTTCTAGCCACTAAGAAAGCTGTAAACATTAGGGGTTCCCCACCCATGCAAACATGAAAACTCACATAGATCTGAATACTCCAGACTCCTGCGGCTTGCAAAAAGATCCCACCAGAGTTTTCTTGGGCGTTACCCAATCCAACTCCCACGAACGCCTTGCTCGCTTCCTCCGCTCAGGGCGAAGGTCCATCACTGCGTCAATAGACCATGACCTATACTAAGCACACAGGGATGCCTGCGAACAGTTTCCACGAGTACAGAGGGAGTGTATATCTACAGCTGGCTAGACCAACCAGCTTCTGATTCCACCCCTTCCCTGACAATGAGCTTCTTGCTTCTATTCCACAATTAACAACCAAAATTCACTTCCTGAAAAAATTAATAAGTTTGACAGGAGCTGTCTGAACATTCATAGCAGACAGCAGCTGAAGTATAAAGTGAAGGTTCTCCACAAGAGAGGACCACCCTTAACCAGTAGGATAGGTGTTTGTTATCCAACTTTAACAACTGATTCCAGCTCGTACTTGAGTAATCAGTCAAAGGTTTGTATGAGAACTAGAAAGGTTCGAGGTCTCTTAGGGAGGTCTCGTTTATAGACAACTACCGGCTGTTGCCGGTCGAGTTCATGCGTACTGAACCAACTGCTTCGTCCCCGGTGCCAGTGGCTCCTTGGAAGGGGACTCCTAGTCTTCTCGCCTCTTTTGCAGCTAAGCCCCAGGAGCGGAAGGATAGGAAAACCCTTCTGAAAAACCGAGTTTCAGAAGTTCTTGATGTACCAAAACAACAGAAGGGTACTGTCAGTTCGGTACGTATCTCGTCATTATCTACGCCACAGAACCTCTCCTCTAGGCCTTGTGCCTCTTACGGGGTAGTTGTTGATGAACTCGACCCAACCTAGGCTCCTATGGGTGTAAGTCTGGAGCTAGAAGAGTCAAAAGACATAGAATCTGACTACTCAGACAGTGTACTACCTCAACCAGCTAGTGCTAAAATGTCTACCATTGATCAGAGAGAGTTGCACCATTCCTTCATACTTGTGTTGGGCTATGTAAGAAAAATTGATGGGTTGCATACAATCCTTGACTACTTCTGCCAGGCCCCTTGAAGACAAGGATTGAGCTACCTAGTTTAGGTTGGTGAAGGGTGCCAGGAAGAAAGTCATCTCCCAAATCGCTGAGATGAGTAACTCTCTCAGGGCTAGCAACTTGTCGTCGCAGGATGCAAAAGCTTCTTTGCAGGTCGCTTTATGGATCGACTACTGGGCTGGCTCAGTTGGTTATCTGATCGCTAATAAGAATTTGGCCGATTTAGTCAAGAAGAAGGCAATGAATACCTTTTTGCTCTCTGAAGCAAAAGCTGTCGAGTTTCTCAGTCACAACATAACCTATCATTGGGCAAATTGGATTTGGAAACAACAAGACCGTCATTTCAAAGTTCCACTGGCAGGTGCCAGAGAGAAGCACTCAAGTTACGTAACTTGTCAATGGAGGGTCCTTCCTTGTTCAGCTCAGGAGATGTTGACACGGTTGCAAAGCGCTGAAGGAAGGCACGTTTAGACTCCTTACTTCACAGGGCGGTGATATCTCACTGCTACTCTTCAGCACCATCTGCTCCAAGGTCATCCTGTGTCCCCATCAAGAGCACAAGAAAGTGTCAGTTGCTTCAGGGCAGTCCAATGCCACAGCCCTTTCCTGGAAATGGCACTAGGGACAGAGGTGAAAGATGTGGCCGCTCAGCCCATTGACGGGTGCCCAAGCCTCCAGCCCAAGCCCTGATGTCAGAGCGGGGATATCCTTGGGGCAGAACCGTGAATGGTCTCAGTCCTCAGCGTGGGGTATCATGTCCCATTCACTCTCTCCTTTGACACAACATCCAGTGATGTTGTATTGCTTTGCGAAGGGATCAGTGAAAGATCTCGCCCATCAGGCAGAAGTCTAGACCTTGTTGGAGAAGGGCACTCTCCAAGAGGTCCTTGATGGGTTCCCAGGCTTCTACAGTCGACTCTTTCTTGTAGAGATGTATGGAGGCTGAAAAACCAGTCATCAACCTCACTGATCTGAACAAGTTAGTCCATCAGACTTCATTTAAGATGGAGATGACAGAAATGGTCAGATAGGCAGTCAGAGCGAAGGGCTTCGTGATCACACTGGATCTCAAAGACACGTACTTCCAGATCCCAATCCATCGTGCGTCAAACGAGTACCCGAGATTCATTCTACACAAACGGAATTACATGTTCAAAGTACTGTACTTCAGCCTGTCCGCAGCACCTCAAGTGTTCACGTAGTCTCGTTCTTTGCCCATGACAATGGCATTCGTTGTCTTGTTATCTGGATGGTTGGTTGATTCTCACAGACTTGGTGGAGACCCTTCTACATCAAGATAGGCTTCTCGCTTTTTGTCATAATCTGGGGATCGTTATAAATTCAATAAAGTTTCCTCCGTAGCCAGCACAGAAAAACAGGTATACCATGGGATACAGATAAACAACCAAAAGGCAAAGTTTTTTCTTCCCAAAGGAGAATAGATAGGCTCAAGGAAGCAACACAAACTTTCCTTTCGCAAGACTTGCTACAAGCAAGTTTTGCGCCTGTTGGGCCACCTGACCTACCTGGAGCTTCTGGTACTGTCTTTGCATTCAATCTCTCTAATGGCAGCTGAAGACCTTTTGGTCGTAGCACAGGGGTCCTTTGGGTACCGGTAGGGCCAGAGCAGAAGAGCGCCTTGAGTGGGTGGGTAGCAGATACCAACTCTCAAGGGAGTATATATTCTTTCCTTCCCCGGATTTGATGCGTTTCACTAATGCTCTTTACTCATACTTGGCTCACTATCACCTATCCTCCAAGAAGTCTTGCCAACAATCAAGTGACACAACCCACTGGGTGAGTGTGTGAGTGGGGTGGTCATACTACCCATCACTATACCCACTTGAGGAGGATTGTTGACACCTTGCATTAAACATCGCTAGAATCCAGCTACGCTGAAAACATTTTTCTATAGAAGAAAGCTCAGGTTTGTATTGTTAGGAAAAATACAAATTACTTCCAAATTTGTCATATATGTATATGAAAATCTGATTTTTTGTCTGAACCTTTCATTGAAACATATTTTTTATTTTGCAGGAGAATGCGTCGTCTTGCAAATACTACTCCTGGATGGTAAAAAGATACTTCATCATTAACTTTTCTCCTTTATAATATTAGTAATATTAGACAAACTTTTTTTAGGCATATGTAGTCATCAGTTGTAATAAATATCATTTATATTTATTGTGTATTAATCAATTCCCTGTATGCAATTATTTGTTAATGTAAAATAGGTTAACCCTTGGGGCGAGTTATTGCTAAGTTTTTCATAAGATTTCATAAACTACCATAAAATAACAGCTTTCGGAGTTTCTCTATCCTCCTGACTCCCAATGCACATTATTAAAGAATGCCATTGCAAATCAATTTGATATATATTCACATTTTTAGAGGTTTGAATGCTGTCTGACCTACAAGGCTTGCTGTTAAAAGGCTAAATCTGGAATCCAATATAACCTGATTAAAAAAGAAAGATTTTGTTCCGACACAAATAAAACCCTTGCTCTTTACATGAGAAATAGAAAATAGCACAAAATAAAACACTGCTAATAAAAACTTTAACAGGGTGTCAACAATCAGTCCGGTTGTTAACAATGGGTACTGGTCCCCCACTCGCTCACAACAAACAAATTTTGATTTTAGCCTTGGTTGAGAGTGGACATTCTCTTTCATGCTCAGGAATTGAGTTTCCCAAACATTTTTATAATTTATTTTCCTTTTCAGACTTGAGTGGTGAGGTGAACCTTAAGGTTTCTGGCATGCTGGTGTGTCCTTGCAAAAGCAGCACGTTTATGTCAGTGATGGAGACAGATCCTCACTGACTTTGCCCTTCGTGCAGAGGACACCCCTGCACGGATGACTCCAAGCCACGAGTGTTGGGAGTGGTCATCCTTCCAGTGGGAGCAGTATGGCAGGAGGAGGAAGTCCAAAACGTATTCTTCTTTGGGGTCTTCCTCGAAGTCTAAGAAATCCTGATAACTTCCTCCCTCTCCTGGTACCCTCCCTTCTCTTCTCGTTTAGCCTATGGTGGTCGATCGAGTAAGAGTAATGGCCGTTTACCTCTCAGGCAACCCTTGTGTCAGGAAGTTCTTCCTGTCTCCCGTAATGAGGAGGTAAAACCTTCCTCCCCTGGGAATTCCACATCACGAGACGTTGCGTCTGCTGTGGCCGTCCTTAGGACTTTATGGTTCCCTGTTGAAAGACAGGTTATTAGAGGTGTTGATTCCTGGGGCTCTGAAGGACTGTCCAGTACCTTTTGTTTCTGCCAGGGTTGGGTTGGCATTTGCCCTTTAAAGCCGACAGGAGGGAGCCCTTTCGGTTTGGTCTTAACATTGACGACCTTCGTCCTCTGCAGTGGATCCTCTCCCATTTGAGGATCTGCAGGATAATGCTCCGGTGAGCTTTACCCCAGCATGCTCACCCTTTGAGGTTTGATTGCGCTCAGCGTGAGGACAGGCTTTTCCATCCTCCCCAAGGTAGCGCACAAGCGAGCGTTCCCCAAGTGTGCTCACCCCTCTAGGTGAGTTCCA
Source organism: Palaemon carinicauda (assembly GCF_036898095.1). Lineage (NCBI taxonomy): Eukaryota > Metazoa > Arthropoda > Malacostraca > Decapoda > Palaemonidae > Palaemon > Palaemon carinicauda. The sequence continues at coordinate 106,974,020 of NC_090725.1, read as the reverse complement.
GTGAGGACAGGCTTGCCCGATTTCCCAGGATAGCGGTCAGGCGAGTGTTCCCCGCTAACCCGTCAGGGCGAGTTCAATCAGTGCAAGGACAGGCATGCCTGTCCTAGCCCTTCTGAGCACGCTGATTATTCGGGGACCTTCAGCGGACGCCTTTGCAAGCGTGTAAGGTTGTCCTCACCTGGGAGTACATCTCCCCAGGTAACTCAAAAGCCAGCGTGCCATAACCCTTTGGGGCTCGTTTGTGGTCCCATTAGCTATCATCTGGCAGAGTCGATCCTCCTAGGTCTCATTTCCCTGTGGCTTAACCTGAACATGACATCCTATCTTGAATTCGCCTGTTCTGGTTTATAGATGAATGACGATTATGAATTGGATGACTTTGTAAGCGAGCTACCAGCTACAGCCAGCCCAAAGGCTCTTGACACAAAGGAATGCAAGCCAGTCTACTTTCTTGCTAATACTGGCTTGCATGAGGCAATGTAACAGCTTTGACAAAGCTCCTTACTCTCCTCTTAATTAAGGGGAGCGACGTGGCCATAGATTTCTTCTGCCCTTAAACTCGACAGTTTCAGCCTAACCCCAGGCCTCGAACTTAGAAAAGTTGGCGACCCAGTCAGTTATGCCCCAAATATGGATAGTATGGAAAAAGATATGCTTCAGGCCACCTCCTGGATGGACCACTGGTCACGGACACTAGGGTTTTTGGCCACCATCGAAAACTTGGCTGACCCCGAGAAGCTGAAAGTGTTCAAGAACATGGTTCTTGCTGGCACAAAGGCGATGGACTTCTTTACACGCAATGCTACTAACCAGTGGGCCAACTGGTTCCTGAAGAGACACTTGTTTAGAGACAGGTGTCGAGGAGGGAGATAAATTTTATCCATAACTCCTCTGTAAGATTAAAGTCCTTATTTCCTCTCAAGGACATCAAAGTAGTGACCAAGAACTTGGGGAAGGGGAGCAAAGTCTCCCTCCTCCACAGGGCTATTATATCTTGGTCTTCCTCGTCAGTACCTGCTAGGCCAAAAGCTTCTCCTGCACCGTCAAGATTGACCAGAGGCAATATAGTAGCAGCCTAAGAAGGATAATCCCCAATGCCTGCCCTTTTAGAGCAAGAAGGCCGGAGGACATAAGACTAAAAATGAATATGAGTAAAACTAAGATGAAGTTTAATGAAAATGCAGACACAACAAATAAGAGATATGGACGAAGCTTTAAATATTGCTAATGAATATTTGTACTTAGGACAGTAAGTATTTCAACTGGCCACAAGACCAAAATTAAAAGAAAGATAAGGATGGGATGGAGAGCTTTTAGTAAAGAAAATGAGATCGTCAAAAGTAAAATGCCACTTCATCTAAAAAGAAGAGTATTTAATCAGATGGTCCTACCAGTTTGAACTTATGCATCAGAAACATGGAATCTTATTAAAATCTTATATCAAAAGCTAGTTACAGCAGTGGAAAGAATAATGATGGGAATAACAATAAAAGACTGAAAAAAAGCAACATGGATACAAGAGCTAACTAAAGTAGAGGATATTTTAAAAATTTATAAGGAAAAGAAATGGACATGGGCAGAACATATAATGGGAATGACAGATAATAGATGGGTCCCTAGAGATTGCATAAGAAGTAGAGGAAAGAAAACATGACTGATGAGGTAAGAAATTTGACAGACCATAAACAGACACGAGTGGAAAGACATGTCTAAGGTCTTTGTTCTGCAGTGTATTACTTATGGATGATGATGATTGTTGCTTTATTACTATACTGTGTAAGAAAACAAATAAATCATATTTAGCCACGGGGGCATATAAAAATTAGAATAGCGCCAACGTAATCCCTGCGTGTCATAAGAGGCGACTAAAAGGGACGGGACGAGGGGGCTGGGAACCCCCTCTCCTGTATCTACATCCTGTGAGACATCGACAGAGAGATGGAGCTGGGGGGGAGAGTGACTGCTCCCCGCACTCTAGTTTTGGGGTGTTTGAATGTGCGTGGATGTAGTACGATAGAGAGTAAAATATGTGAAATTGGAAGTATGTTTAGGAATAGAAGGATGGATGTATTGGCCTTGTGTGAGACGAAGATAAAAGGAAAGGGTGAAGTGATGTTTGGTGAAATGTCTGGTAGAGTGTCTAGGATTGAAAGGGGAAGAGCGAGAGAGGGTGTGGCTTTATTGCTGAGTGAATGGATAACAGGTAAAGTAGTGGAATGGAAGGAGATATCATCTAGGTTAATGTGGGTAAGGGTTAGGTTGGGTAGGGAATGTTGGGCGTTTGTCAGTGCGTATGGGCCAGGTAGTGAGAAAAGTGAAGAAGAGCGGAATGACTTCTGGAATGAATTAACTAGGTGTGTAGAAGGGCTGGGTAGAAGGAATTATGTAGTTGTCATGGGTGACTTGAATGCTAGAGTGGGCGCTGGAGAGGTAGAAGGTGTCATTGGGAAGTATGGCGTACCAGGTGAAAATGAGAGTGGTGAGAGACTGGTAGATGTGTGTGTTGAGCAAGAGATGGTGATAATAGCTTTTTTAAAAAGAAAGATAAAAATAAGTATACATGGGTAAGAGTGGCAAATGGAAGAGTAGTAGAAAGGGCATTAATGGATTATGTGTTGATAACTAAAAGAATGTTTGGAAGACTGAAAGACGTGCACGTGTTTAGGGGTATGGCTAACGGTATGTCTGATCATTTTTTGGTGGAAGGAAAATTAGTTATAGCAAAAGAGTGGGGGAATAGAGTAGGTGGATGTAAAAGGGAGCTAGTGAGGGTTGAAGAGCTAATAAAACCGGGGGTAAAAAGTAAATATCAGGAAAGGTTGAAAATGACATATGACGAAGTGAAAGTAAGAGAAACTGGCAATTTAGATGAGGAGTGGAAGTTAGTAAAAGAAAATTTTGTTGGGATTGCAAGTGATGTGTGTGGCAAGAAGGTTGGTGGAGGCAGCATGAGGAAGGGCAGTGAATGGTGGAATGAAGGAGTGAAGGTAAAAGTGGAAGAGAAAAAGAGGGCTTTTGAAGAAAGGCTGCAGAGGAATAGTATAGAGAAGTATGAAAAATATGGAGAGAAAAATGTGGAAGTAAAGCGCAAGGTACGTGAGGCAAAGAGGGCAGCTGACCTGAGGTGGGGTCAGGGATTAGGCCATTCATATGAAGTGAATAAGAAGAAGTTTTGGAAAGAAGTGAAGAGAGTAAGGAAGGCTGGCTCAAGAATTGAAGAGACGGTGAAAGATGGAAATGGAAGGTTGTTAAAGGAGAGGAGGCAAGGAAAAGATGGGCGGAATATTTTGAAAGTTTACTGAATGTTGAGGATAATAGGGAGGCAGATATATTTGCTGTTGCAGGTGTTGAGGTGCCAGTGATGGGAGATGAGAATGAGAGAGAGATTACAATAGATGAAGTGAGGAGAGCACTAGATGAAACGAGAGTAGGAAAAGCGTCTGGTATGGATGGTGTGAGAGCTGAGATGTTGAAGGAAGGGGGTGTGACTGTACTTGAATGGTTGGTGAGATTGTTTAATGTGTGTGTTGTGTTGTCAATGGTACCAGTAGATTGGGTTTGTGCATGTATTGTACCACTATATAAGGGTAAGGGAGATGTGCATGAGTGTTGTAATTCAAGAGGTATTAGTTTGTTAAGCGTAGTTGGAAAAGTGTATGGTAGAGTAATGATTAATAGGATTAAGGATAAAACAGAGAATGCAATCTTAAAAATACAGGGTGATTTTAGAAGAGTTAGGGGTTGTATGAATCAGATTTTTACAGTAAGGCAGATATGCGAGAAATATTTAGCAAAAGGTAAGGAGGTGTATGTTGCGTTTATGGATCTGGAGAAAGCGTATGATAGAGTTGATAGGGAAGCAATGTGGAATGTGATGAGGTTATATGGAGTTGGTGGAAGGTTGTTGCAAGCAGTGAAAAGTTTCTACAAAGGTAGTAAAGCATGTGTTAGAATAGGAAATGAAGTGAGTGATTGGTTTCCAGTGAGAGTGGGGCTGAGACAGGGATGTGTGATGTCACCGTGGTTGTTTAACTTGTATGTTGATGGAGTGGTGAGAGAGGTGAATGCTCAAGTGCTTGGACGAGGATTAAAACTGGTAGACGAGAATGACCATGAATGGGAGGTAAATCAGTTGTTGTTTGCAGATGATACTGTACTGGTTGCAGACACAGAAGAGAAGCTTGGCCGATTAGTGACTGAATTTGTAAGTGTGTGTGAGAGAAGGAAGTTGAGAGTTAATGTGGGTAAGAGTAAGGTTATGAGATGTACGAGAAGGGACGGTGGTGCAAGGTTGAATGTCATGTTGAATGGAGAGTTACTTGAGGAGGTGGATCAGTTTAAGTACTTAGGGTCTGTTGTTGCAGCAAATGGTGGAGTGGAAGCTGATGTACGTCAGAGAGTGAATGAAGTTTGCAAAGTGTTGGGGGCAGTTAAGGGAGTAGTAAAAAATATAGGGTTGGGCATGAATGTAAAGAGAGTTCTATTTGAGAAAGTGATTGTACCAACTGTGATGTATGGATCGGAGTTGTGGGGAATGAAAGTGACAGAGAGACAGAAATTGAATGTGTTTTGAGATGAAGTGTCTAAGGAGTATGGCTGGTGTATCTCGAGTAGATAGGGTTAGGAACGAAGTGGTGAGAGTGAGAATGGGTATAAGAAATGAGTTAGCAGCTAGAGTGGATATGAATGTGTTGAGGTGGTTTGGCCATGTTGAGAGAATGGAAAATGGCTGTCTGCTAAAGAAAGTGATGAATGCAAGAGTTGATGGGAGAAGTACAAGAGGAAGGCCAAGGTTTGGGTGGATGGATGGAGTGAAGGAAGCTCTGGGTGATAGGAGGATAGATGTGAGAGGCAAGAGAGCGTGCTAGAAATAGGAATGAATGGCGAGCGATTGTGACGCAGTTCCGGTAGGCCCTGCTGCTGCCTCCGATGCCTTAGATGACCGCGGAGGTAGCAGCAGTAGGGGATTCAGCATTATGAAGCTTTATCTGTGGTGGATAATGTGGGATGGTGGGCTGTGGCACCCTAGCAGTACCATCTGAACTCGGTTGAGTCCCTTGTTAGGCTGGAAGGATGTAGAGAGTAGAGGTCCCCTTTTTGTTTTTGTTTCATTTGTTGATGTCGGCTACCCCCCAAAATTGGGGGAAGTGCCTTGGTATATGTATGTATGTATAAAATAAACAAGGTTAGTCTTATAAAGAAGTGCTTTCATTTCATTAATTTCAAATGTGTACAGCAATTACCAAACATAACTTTACAGAGTATCAGGAAACCTTGCAATAATACTGACAAGGTTTTAATTTTGCAGCATTGACATGTAGAACTTAATATTTCTGCCAGTACAATAAACATGCCAAGGTCTTGCTGTGTGAACAGCAGTAGTCTTACCTGGGTGATAGAAGTCACTGTTTAAATCCTACAATCCAGTGGGTCCTCGACTTAAGACATTGATCCGTTCTTAATACGCTGTGTAACCCGAATTTCAGTGTAAGTCGGAACACCATAAATAGGTTACTCTATCCGTACTGTACTAAACTATAATAAAATGTAACAAATGACAAAAACAGTACCAGAAAAAGAGAAAACAATTCCTTACCACATGAAATAAATTAAATACAGTATTAATAAAAAAAGAGAACAATTCCTTACCTTATTCCTATGGTTGGCTTCAAACAACCTTTTAGCCTTTTCCTGAATAACCATTAGGCTCATCGGAATACGCCGTTGATTTTGATCTTCCAACCAAAGCACTAATAATCTTTCCATTTCAATAATCAAACCACTACGCTGCTAGGTTATCACTTGATTTCATAGGAGCAGATCCTTTCACATGTTCAGCGATTCGCTCTTTATCCTTAAGAATAGTAGCCACGGTCGAACGACTAAGGCCAAGCGATCGGCCAATGTTCGTTGGCGTTTCACCGTTTTTAGACCGCTTAATAATATCTAATTTCACTTCCATGGTGATGGCCTTTCTTTTCTTTGATGCACTACCATCAGAAGAATCTGCCTTACGCTTTGGAGTCATAACTAAGGGCAAAAAGTTAAAAAAAAATGAGAGAGAACAGGCAAACACAACCAAAATGGCGTATCACTGGAACTGAGAGACGCCGTCTTCCTCGCCCACAACCACCACAAAGCGTATTCATCTGCTGCCCGCTAGAAACAAGTTCGCAATTGTTTATGTCACTTACGACGCGACGGAACGACGCTTAATATTATTTTTTATATTTTTATGGGGCATGTTCGTAACCTCGAAACAGTGTCGGGACCATCGTAACCCGAGGACTCCCTGTACAGTACTGTATTCACAATACTGCAACAAACCTGGCTACTATTCCCAGCATCTACCATTAGATATAGCCTTGATCCTCTATCTAACACATCTTACTTTCTAAGGGTTTGAAACTCATTGAAATCGGTCTTAAACTATGAAATCTCATGTTTAGGATACAGTGGAACCTCTACACACGAACGTATCTACATCCTAATTTTCCAACATCCGAAGTAAAATTCGAGCAAATTTTTGACTCTACACTCAAATTTTATTTCGACACACGAAGTAAGCAATTTTCATCGTACTGGTTGTATCCGAATTTTTCGACACGCGAAGTACAATTCGAACACGTTCCTACTCTACACCCGAATGTTTTTTTCGACACCCGAAGTAAACAATACTCGTACGCGTAGTCGGTGCTCATAGCGCCTGAAGTGTTTTTTATTTCCGCCGATAGAAGGCAGCACTTCGACCTCGGAGGGACCCTCAATTAGCGCGGCTCGGGTCAGTCCTCTGTTCTCGTCGGCTTCTTGCAGTTGTGCCCTGTGAGTTCTGCTATTAACTGTGTTTTAATCGTGATTTTTTACGTGCATCCTTTAACGGTAGTTTACGTAAAGTATGGGCCCTAAAAGGCTTAGTTTTGGTAGTGGTAGTGGTGAGAAAAGGAAGAAGGAAATGCTTTCTTTAGACGTAAAGCAGGAAATTATTGAAAAACATGATCCGCGTGAGGGAACTTGCTAAACAGTATGGCCGTAATATGTCGACGATCTTGACAATCCTTAAACAAAAGGAAGCTATTAAAGCAGTGAAACCTAAGGGGATCACCATAATTTCAAAACGCCGTAGCTCTATCATAGAAGAGATGGAACGACTCCTGCTAGTGTGGATCAAGGACAGAGAGATCGTTGGCGACATCATCACCGAGACCGTCATCTGCGAGAAGGCGCACGCCATCTTTACGGACTTGAAGGAGGAGAGCTCTGGGGGTGATGCTGGGGAGAGTTCAACCGAGCCTTCCTCAAATGATTTCAAGGCATCTCGTGGCTGGTTTGAGAAATTTAAGAAACGGTCCGGGATTCATTCAGTTGTTCGCCACGGAGAGGCTGCTAGTGCGGACACAAAGGCTGCAGCTGACTTTGTCAAGAACTTCGAAAGGATCGTGCTGGAAGAAGGCTACGTAGAGCAGCAAGTGTTTAATTGTGATGAAACCGGGCTGTTTTGGAAGAAGATGCCCAGTCGAACCTACATCACCGCCAAAGAGAAGAAATTGCCTGGGCATAAGCCAATGAAGGATCGGTTGACTCTTGCTCTATGTGGCAACGCTAGCGGGGACTTTAAAGTCAAGCCCTTACTGGTTTACCATTCTGAGAACCCTAGGGCCTTTAAGGCACACAACGTCGATAAAGACCAGCTTCATGTTTTCTAGCGATCCAACTCGAAGGCCTGGGTCACTAGGCAGTTCTTTGTGCAATGGGTTAACCAAGTTTTTGGCCCTTCTGTGAAGAAGTATCTTCATGAACAGAAATTGCCTTTAAAGTGCCTGCTATGCCTTGACAATGCACCCGTCGCACCTGCTCACCCCCCGGACTTGAAGATGATATCTTCGATGAATTTAAGTTCATAAAGGTGCTGTATCTTCCACCGAATACCACCTCTATCCTCCAGCCCATGGACCAGCAACTCATCTCTAATTCTAAGAAGCTGTACACCAAGCACTTATTTAAGCAGTGCTTTAATGTCACGCAAAGCACCAACTTAACTTTGCGTGAATTTTGGAGGAGCCACTTCAACATCGTGCACTGCTTGAAGATCATAGATCAGGCTTGGGTGGGATTAACTCGACGGACCCTCAATTCTGCCTGGAAGAAGCTGTGGCCTGATGCAGTTTCTTCCCGAGATTTCGAAGGTTTTGACCCCGAACCTGATCCCGTGGTGGGTGCAGCGAAAGCCGTAGAGGAAACTTACCACAGATGAGCTCAAGGAACTCCATTCTATGTCTGAGCACATGAGTGATGATGAGGAAGGGAGCGAAGAGGTAGAACATGTGTTAGGTTCGGCGCATATAAGAGAGGTGTTAGGAAAATATCAAGACGTGGTCGACTTCATCGACAAATACCACCCAAAAAAATTGCAGATTTGTCGTGTAGTTTCGCAGTTCGATGATGTTTGCCTAACTCACTTTCGAAACATTCTGAAAAGCCGTACCAAGCAATTATCTATTGATAATTTCTTTAAAAAAAACTACGAAGCGAACTCGTGATGAAGAGGATGTAAGTGATTCGAAGAAAACGGCAAAGAGTGAAGCGGAAGAAAGTGAAACAAAGAAAACGGCAAAGAGTGAAGCGAAAGAAATTCAGTCAATTTTAAGTGTAGAGAGTGAAAGTGATTAAAATTAATCATCAAAAAGAAAAAAAGAAAATGTAAAAAAAAATATAAAAATAAAAATATAAAATAAGCTAAGTTATGTTAAAGTTCACTTAGTGTAAGTTAGAATAAGTTACGGTAGTGTACGTTTATTGTAGTTAACCTCTCTACCTCCTCGCCGCCCGTCCATCTCCTCTCTGCATAGCAAGACCAACAACACCTGCGCTGGAGTTTCTAAGGTAAAGTGACGCTAAAAACCCGTTTCTTATTTATCATTTTTTGCTAATTCTTCTTATTTACATGTCTATTATCTAATTTAGTGTGCATTATTCTCATGGGAAATTATGTGTAGTAGTTTATTAAGAAGTTATCATAGGTTTTTGGGCTCAACCACGGATTAATCCTATTTCAATGTATTCTTATGGGAAAATTTGTTTCTAAATCCGAACATTTTCTACATCCGAAGTTGGTTTTGGAACGGATTAAATTCGTATGTAGAGGTACCACTGTACCTTATTCTTATCTATTGTACAGTTGCCTCAAAGTATTCCTTTACCCCTTACGCTTATGTTTTATGAAAATAGTATGGTAACACTGCAATGAAAGCCTATTTGTCTTGTAACGACGGACGTGAATGGTCGAGCTATTGGTATGCCAGTGCTCCTATTTTTATAAACAATACTGTAGACAATATATTAATGATATACGAATAATAGTTCACATTACAAGTGAAATAAGTTGCTGTTAAATACTTAGAAAAATAGTATAGTAACAGAGTAGTAATAATAGCAATGGTAAAAATCATATTCATTCCTGATTAATCAGACATCGTCAACCTTCGTTACATTCAGTTGAGGCAGGCGTTTGCTGAAATCCAACTTTAGTTCATTGTAGATATATGGGTTCTTTTTCAGAACATAATTATTTGAATGGAAATACGCTTTCGATTTATATAATCCATCAATTTATAAAGAAATGAGATCATAAACCGCAAATTTCAAGACCTATAAATATAATTTCATAAAGGCAATTATGATAGCCATTGACAGGTCATGATACGGAAGGCTTGGGGAAAAATTAATAGAAAACCCGATGTATAAAGGAACAAATATATCCAGTGTATCATTCATATATATATATATTTTTTTAATTCGAGCCACGTCTCACCAGAGTAGCCTAGATGGAAATTTCTCTGGGCGGTAATTAAACTCGAGTCATCTGAGTAACAACACACCTTAACCACCCTGATGGTCTTTATATCATTGGTAGATATGGTTGCACACCGATAAAATCAGTACTCATATAGATGAGAGAGAGAGACTGAACTATGGTTGGTTTTATTTTGTCAATTTCGTTGGTATTATCAAACAATACTATATACAGTGAACCCTCGCTACTTCGCGGTTCGACCATCGCGGATTCACCACTTCGCGGATTTTTTCCATAACCCATATATATACAGTAATATATATATATATATATGTATGCATGTATTTATGTATATATGTAGGTATGTATATGTGTATACATATAAATATATATATATATACACACACACACACACATATATATATATATATATATATATATATATATATATATATATATATCTATATATCTAAAGTAGGAAGATGTGATGTAGTTCTAAGGGAAAAGTATGGGAAATATGTCTGGGTAATAAGCAAAGCTCTACCTCCAGTTTGTTTCTACATTATGATCAGAGATAAATGTAAACAAAACATTGGTTGCCATTTTTTATCGTGCTTTTTAGCATGTTTAGGAAATGCATGATATAAAATCGCCTTTAATATTTGTGCCTGTTTTAGTTTAGGGTACTGTAGTACATGTATTAAGTGTTCTGTACATTAAAGGGTAGTTTGTTAACAGTACTACGTACAAGGGAAGGTTTTAAAAGTCTGAATATACATGCTGAATAAATAGGTAAATATGGTGTCACTACTTCGCGGATTTTCACCTATCGCGGCCGCGACTGGAACCTATCTACCGCGATAAACGAGGGTTCACTGTAGACCTTTTATAATACCTTGATAATGACAACAGGGACTCGATTAGATAAATGTTGTATAGCCATGTCATTATATAATAAGATAACTCCGATATCCTTGTGTCTTCAATACTTATTACAATACGGTGGGGGTCTGAAACAAGTTATTGACGTCAAACTAGCTGTTTCACAGATCTCGTTCAATATGTAATATTTCCCTCTACATATGACCTAACAAAACATCAAGAAGGAATCATCAGTCGCATGTTAATTTTTATGAAAATAAATTCCATGATGATCATTCTCAGAGTAGTAAGGTATAAATTCATGACGGGCAGTTCGAGAATTTATCGGTTGTCAAAAGCCCACTTGACAACGGAATTACTTTAGGGAATGTAAGTGCTTCGTAAGATATCACTTTTAATACTAAATATTCTAGATAAGATAATTAGCAATTAAAACTTGCAACTAGATGCACCATAGATGGGTAGATACATAGAGATAAAGAGATGGATTGAATTGCTTTCAGTTATCGTCAGGTTTAGAATTTTTTTTTTTTATTTTACAATTAACTTAATGACTAAATTGCACCCTCAGTTGAGCTGGCCTTGGTCTTAATCGTTGGTAAAAAATAAAATACCCAAGTCTTTTATTATGTAATTATGAATTTTCTTTATTAAAATCAGCTGGATTCATCGATGAATTTATAGCAAATATCTGAAAACTATGTATTACAAATTTGTGATATTCAATGTTTAATCGCAATCATAACTTCGTATTAACCTTTTGTTTTAGTACTCAAGCGATACTGGTTGATTGAAGCTTATTATTTTTTTTTTCAGTTTCCATTCTCATAACATTCCTTACATTTGTGGGCAAGGTTTAGTGAAATCACTATGGAAATAAATTATTTAATTCTAGTTATACAATGTTGAATTGTAAAAAAGAAAATAAGTAAAACAAGATCGTATTTGAAACATGAATATTTTGTCCATCCACCATTATGTGCAATAACATCTTGCAATCTGTTTTGCATTGACGAGACGTGGTTATACACAACTTGTCGGTTGCGGCGGAACAGTTCCCAATCGTTGAGAACATGCTGGAAAAGACGCTGGTGGTTACGCTCCTGACCCTGCTCCCAGCTGTTGACGATGTTCCCCCAGACATTTTCGATCGGGTTCAAGTCGCATGTTTTGCTCGGCCAGGGAAGGAGAACAATGTCGCGCTGTTCAGCAAACCATGCTCGGACAATCCTCGCAGTATGGATGGAACAGTTATCCTAAAAGAAATAATATAACTGATTAATCATACTGTTAGAACAAGGTGGAAGGAGAACAATTTATATTTTCAATATAAATGACGGCAAAATAATGCCGTTTAGTCCAGCAAAAGGAGTCACAATAATGATTAATAAAAGGGCTTGAGTAGCCAAGGAGGAGACGTGGGTGTTTTGTGTTGATAAGAATATTTGGTCTACTTTTCATGAAGAGGCAAAAAATACCTTGTAACAATTTCAGTGGCTTTATTTGGCCGCTTTAGATTCATCAGGGAATGTAGATCAATGATGTTGATGTAAGATCCTTTTACAGTTATAAAACTAATAAATCCAAGACAAAAGTCTTATTGAGTAATTTGAAACTACTTTATGACCAATATCAGCAATGAGTTGATACCATATTTGTCAAGAAAGGGCATTCATATAACTAAAAAAAAAAAAAAAAAAACAATGCACATACCTGCATGAAAATTATCTGCTCAGGATAAGGAAGAGCATAAGCGCGAACGGAAGGAACCATCACCTCTTCCAAAATTTCGAGATACTGCTCAGCGTTGAACCTTCCACTGATCTGGGCCAATTCACCAACGCCATGCAGGTGTATCCACCCCCAAAACGTTACAGGTGATATGGCCGCTTCTGGCTACTTGATAAATATTCTGGCTGTCGTATCTCGTGTTATCACGCCTCCAGCAATGCAGACGACCATGCGTGTTAGAAGCGAAGGTCTTTTCGTCACTGAAAATTACTCTGCCCCAGAAGTCTAACCCCTCTTCCAAATAACGTTGAGCAAATTCCAGCCGTGCCGTTTTATGACGATCCTCCTGCTTTTGTTTCACTGCCGGAGTCCTATGGTGGATACCGTCTGCGTGGAGCCTATTTCTTATAGTTCCAGACGAAACACGCAAGTTCAGTGTGTCCCTTATGGCAACTGCATTTATAAATGGGCTTTGCGTGGCTACTTCCGAAATCGCCCTATCTTCTTCTGGGGTCGTTTTTCTTGGCCCACCAGCTCTTGGCCTGTCGTTGAGGTTTCCAGACTCTTCCCATCTTCGACACCAAAGTCGAACTGTTGGCAATGAAATTCCTAATTCTCTTGCAATACGTTTGTAAGACATGCCAGAGTCTCTCATGCCTACAATTCTGCTCCTATTGCTGTTTCTTTGTTGATTGCGATCCATTGTCTACTCTAGTCACTAAACCGCTACTCAAGAGAATGACATAATGGACTAACAGAGGTCACGACATCACTTACTGGCCCAGCCTCTCTCTCTCTTTCTGAGTTATACAGCTTTAATCGAGTCCCTGTGTCATTCTCAAGGTATTAAAAAAGGTTTATATAGTACTGTTCGATAATACCAACGAAATTGACATAAAATAAACCCAACCATAGTTCAGTCTCTCTCTCTTATCTATATGAGTACGATTTTATCGGTGTGCAACCATATCTACCAATGATATAAAGACCATCAGGGTGGTTAAGGTGTGTTGTTACTCAGATGACTCGAGTTTAATTACCGCCCAGAGAAATTTCCATCTAGGCTACTCTGGTGAGACGTGGCTCGAATTAAAAAAATATATATATATATATATATATATATATATATATGAATGATACACTGGATATATTTGTTCCTTTATACATCGGGTTGTCTATTAATTTTTCCCCAAGCCTTCCGTATCATGACCTGTCAATGGCTATCATAATTGCCTTTATGAAATTATATTTATAGGTCTTGAAATTTGCGGTTTATGATCTCATTTCTTTATAAATTGATGGATTATATAAATCGAGAGCGTATTTCCATTCAAATAATTATTTTCTGAAAAAGAACCCATATATCTACTGTGAACTAAAGTTGGATTTCAGCAAACGCCTGCCTCAACTGAATGTAACGAAGGTTGACGATGTCTGATTAATCAGGAATGAATATGATTTTTACCATTGCTATTATTACTACTCTGTTACTATACTATTTTTCTAAGTATTTAACAGCAACTTATTTCACTTGTAATGTGAACTATTATTCGTATATCATTAATATATTGTCTACAGTAGTGTTTATAAAAATAGGAGCACTGGCATACCAATAGCTCGACCATTCACGTCCGTCGTTACAAGACAAATAGGCTTTCATTGCGGTGTTACCATACTATTTTCATAAAACATAAGCGTAAGGGGTAAAGGAATACTTTGAGGCAACTGTACATTGAAGTACAGTATCTCTGAACAGTGCATGAATCAGGTTATAGCAATGTTCATAGTTTTACGATAATCTTTAGATAGTTTCTGCTCTCATATGAAGATTGGTTGGTGACACTTCAAAGTTGGGTAGTGTGTAGGTAGTTAGGTCACCGTAAAAATACTCGCCCGCACAGCTAACGCATGTAGTGTAACATGTACCATTTGCCAGAACAGAGGAACAAGATAATGTAATTAGTAAGCCATGGCAGAGCAAAGACCAGTAAATGAATAATTAGTGTTAGTTCAGAGGACTCATCCTCATGGCCATCACTCAAATCAAGTATGATTGCTCTGGGATGTCACCATTGGTGTCTCCTGTGGATAATGAAACCAATTCTCAAACCACATACTCTCTCACAGTTGGGGTACATATTGTCTAGTGGGAGTGGAGGCTGTGGGTAGTCTCGAAGAACCTGCCTAGTAAGTCAATGATTCTCCGAGGGTTGTTTTATCTCTTCAAATTTTTTTATTCCCTCCTTCACTGTATCTCTTTAGAAAGATTGCTCCAGCACATCAGATTCCCATGTTTTATAATCAATATCACATAGTTTTAGGTTCTCTTTAATGTTGTCCTTGAATCATCTCCATGGTATACCAACTTTTTGTGCCCCACACTTAGCTCTGAGTAAAAAAAGCTGTTTAGGAAGGCGGGTGTCTGTCATTCTGACAACGTGCCCTGCCCATCTCAATGAGCTTTTCATTAAAATAACTTCAACACTGGAGCAGTTTGCCTCTTCAAGAACACTATGTTAGTGCAGTGATCTTCCTAAGCTATTTTCAAGATGGGTTGCAATGACTGGTGAAGGAATTTCTCAAGGGCTTTAATGACTCTTGTGCATCTTTCCGAAAGCTGAGTTTGTACATCTTAGGAGATATCTATACAGTACTACCATTTGAGGATAGAGGACTTCTTAAATATAGAAAAATGATCCACAATTTCAATATTTTCTCCAATGAGTTCCATAGAGGGGAAAGCTCTTATGGTTTCAGCTGGAGGTGGTTGATATAATACTTTGGTTTTTCTAATGTTGATGGACAGTCTAAGACGAGAGTCGCTATTTGCAAATGTATTCAATAACATTTGCAGATCATTTTCAGTTTGAGCACAGACATCAGTATCATCTGCCTAATGGAGCTCGGCAAAAGAGTTGACATGTAGTTCAGTTCTTGCCTTTAGACAGTCGAGATTAAATATTCCTACGTCCGTTCTGCAATTGATGGAGATACTTAGAGGCAGATCATTTTTAGTGAAGTGCAAAAGGTTCTGTGAAGCTGCCATTAGCCATTACAGTCATAGACATATCATTGAGTAATATGTTTATGAATTCTGGTGGGCATCCATATCGAGACACTATCAAATGCTTCAGTAAGGTCACAGGGAAGAAAAACATACTGAATACGTAAAAATGCTCAATTAAGTGAGTGACGATAGACACGGTTAAGAGGATTCATATTTTCTATGCGAGTGGCAGGCCTGGTGACACAACGATCTACAAATGCACCGCAAAGTTTATTGCTACGCAAACAGGTAACGGGTACCAGCAATCCCCTCGGTGGCATTTATTTTTTACCTAGACTAAACCTAATCAGCATATTAAGCAAGTGAAATCGAGACTAAATCTAAATAGGCAACAAAATAGTTAAACACATGAAATTTGGGACATAGGATCTGGCAGTGATACAAAAATGTTATTTTCATTAGTAAAATAAATTTTTGAATATACTTACCCGATAATCATGTAGCTGTCAACTCCGTTGCCCGACAGAATTCCACGGAAGGGATACGCCAGCGATCGCCATACAAGAGGGGGGTGTACTCACAAGCGCCACCTGTGGCCAGGTACTGCAGTACTTCTTGTTGACACCACTTCAATTTTTCCTCGGTCCACTGGTTCTATGGGGAGGAAGGGTGGGTCAATTAAATCATGATTATCGGGTAAGTATATTCAAAAATTTATTTTACTAATGAAAATAACATTTTTCAATATTAAACTTACCCGATAATCATGTAGCTGATTCACACCCAGGGAGGTGGGTGAAAACCAGTGTACATGTATATCAAGAAGCTAAGTATCCCGTATTTCATATTATCAGTTATTCAAAATAACAATGAAATCACAAGTACCTGGTAAGGAAGTCGACTTGAGCCATTACTCTGCCTTAAATAAGTTCGTCTTCCTTACTGAGCGCAGCGTTCCTCTTAGGAGGCTGAACAACTCTAAGGTGCTGAAGTATCAAGGGCTGCAACCCATACTAAAGGACCTCATCACAACCTTTAACCTCGGCGCTTCTCAAGAAAGAATTGACCACCCGCCAAATCAACAAGGATGTGGAAGGCTTCTTAGCCGACCGTACAACCCATAAAAAGTATTCAAGAGAAAGGTTAAAAGGTTATGGGATTATGGGAATGTAGTGGCTGAGCCCTCGCCTACTACTGCATTCGTTGCTACGAATGGTCCCAGGGTGTAGCAGTACTCGTAAAGAGACTGGACATCTTTGAGATAGAATGATGCGAACACTGACTTGCTTTTCCAATAGGTTGCATCCATAACACTCTGCAGAGAATGGTTCTGTTTGAAGGCCACTGAAGTAGCCACAGCTCCCACTTCATGTGTCCTTACCTTCAGCAAAGCAAGGTCTTCTTCCTTCAGATGAGAATGTGCTTCCCTAATCAGAAGCCTGAATAGTAAGAAACTGAGTTCTTAGAACTTGGGAAAGAAGGTTTCTTGATAGCACACCATAAGGCTTCTGATTGTCCTCGTAAAGGTTAAGACCTTTTTAGATAGTACCTAAGAGCTCTAACTGGGCAAAGTACTCTCTCCAGTTCATTCCCCACCAAGTTGGACAGGCTTGGGATCTCGAACGACTTAGGCCAAGGACGTGAAGGAAGCTCGTTTAGCAAAAACCGAGCTGCAAGGAACATGTAGCCGTTTCAGATGTGAAAACAATGATCCTGCTGAAGGCGTGGATCTCACTTACTCTTTTAGCTGTTGTCAAGCACACGAAGAAAAGAGTTTTTAATGTGAGGTCCTAAAAAGAGGCTGATTGGAGAGGTTCAAATCTTGATGACATAAGGAACCTTAGGACCACGTCTAGATTCCAGCCTGGAGTGGACAACCGACGTTCCTTTGAGGTCTCAAAAGACCTAGGGAGGTCCTGTAGATCTTTGTTGGTGGAAAGATCCAAGCCTCTGTGGCGGAAAACCGCTGCCAACATACTTCTGTAACCCTTGATCGTAGGAGCTGAAAGGGATCTTACTTTCCTTAGATGTAACAGGAAGTCAGCAATCTGGGTTACAGTGGTACTGGTTGAGGAAACTGCATTGGTCTTGTACCAGCTACGGAAGACTTCCCTTTGAGACTGATAGATTCTGAGAGAGGATGTTCTCCTTGCTCTGGCAAACGCTCTGGCTGCCTCCTTCGAAAAGCCCCTAGCTCTTGAGAGTCTTTCGAAAGTCTGAAGGCAGTCAGACGAAGAGCGTGGAGGTTTGGGTGTACCTTCTTTACGTGAGGTAGACGTAGAAGGTTCACTCCTAGAGGAAGAGTCCTGGGAATGTCGACCAGCCATTGCAGTACCTCTATGAACCATTCTCTCGCGGGCCAGAGCGGAGCCAATCCACGTCAGCCGTGTCCCTTTGCGAGAGGAGAACTTCTGAAGTACCCTGTTGACAATCTAAAACGGCGGGAATGCATACAGGTCGAGATGGGACCAATCCAGCAGAAAAGCATCCACGTGAACTGCTGCTGGGTCTGGAATCGGAGAACAATACAACAGGAGTCTCTAGGTTATCGAGGTAGCGAACAGATCTAAGGTTGGCTGACCCCACAGGGCCCAAAGTCTGCTGCAAACACTCTTGAGAAGGGTCCACTCTGTGGGGATGACCTGACCCTTCCGGCTGAGGCGATCTGCCATGACATTCATACCGCCCTGAATGAACCTCGTTACCAGTGTGAGCTTTCGATCTTTTGACCAGATGAGGAGGTCCCTTGCGATCTAGAACAACTTCCACGAAAGAGTCCCTCCCTGCTTGAAGATGTAAGCCAGGGCTGTGGTGTTGTCAGAGTCCACCTCCACCACCTTGTTAAGCTGGAGGGACTTGAAGTTTATCAAGGCCAGAAGAACCGCCAACAACTCCTTGCAATTGATGTGAAGTGTCCTTTGCTCCTGATTCCATGTTCCCGAGCATTCCTGTCCGTCCAAAGTCGCACCCCAGCCCGTGTCTGATGCGTCCGAGAGGAGACGGCGGTCGGGTTTCTGAACAGCCAAAAGTAGACTTCCTTGAGAAGAAAGCTGTTCTTACACCACGCGAGAGAAGACCTCCTCTCTTCGGAAACAAGAACTGAGACCGTCTCTAGCGTCATGTCCTTTATCCAGTGAGCAGCTAGATGATACTGAAGGGGGGGGGAGGTGGAGTCTCCCTAACACGATGAACAGGGCCAGCGATGAAAGTGTCCCTGTTAGACTCATCCACTACCTGACTGAGCATCGGTTCCTTCTCAGCATGCTCTGGATGCATTCTAGGGCTTGGAAGATCCTTGGGGCCGACGGAAAAGCCCGAAAAGCTCGACTCTGAAGATCCATACCCAGGTAGACAATGGTCTGGGATGGGACGAGCTGAGACTCCTCAAAATTGACCAGGAGGCCCAGTTCCTTGGTCAGATCCATAGTCCATCTGAGAATCTCCAGACAGCGACGACTTGTGGGAGCTCTTAAAAGCCAGTCGTCTGACGGAGCCGGACACAAGATCATGGTACTGCTGCACAGTCTGTGAACTGTCAACCATGGGGAAGCGAGGAAGTACAGTGACAACCCGAAGCTGTCTAGACTGTCTGGGTCGTATAGACAACTCCTTATCGGGTTGCTGAGGTTGTCGCACTGCGTCACAACAAGTCACTTCTGCTGGTTGTTGAACGTCTTCCCAGTGACACACTGACTCCGTAAACAAAAAATCCTCTAACAAGGACTAAGCTTGGACTGCATGTCTTGCAACACAGCTCAAGGTCTATGGGAGCAGGTGTGGTAACAGACGGGGTTAGCGACTGAAGTGGAACCATTACCTTCCCTGGAAGCATGTTATGCTTAAATAAAAGTCCATAGGAGGCTACGCAGCAAAAGGCTCCTCTCCAAATGACAGAGTCCTCAAGGGAATATCAGAAGGAGGGAGAAAAGCACTTTCTCATCTACAGGGACCATATCCGAGAAAAGCTAAGTTCTCTCAGTGAGGGTTTCACTGGTGCAAAAGCAGCAGACTAGAAGGCAACGTTATGAAACTGCTTGACAGTCTAGTGAGTTGGCAACAACCAAAGATGTGTGACTGAGAAGCATGCGGTAAGGTATGCAGAGCATGCTGTATGTAGAGCATGCTGTATGCAGAGCATGCTGTATGTAGAGCATGCTGTAAGAGAAGCAGAGCATGTTGCATGGCGTGTAACATTTCTCAGAAATTCCATGACCAGTGCTAGATTGAGTAATATCGCATTACTGTCCATGAAAGTGCACGTGCCGAGGGAATTGATTTAGACTGTTTTGTTGATGAATTTGATAGCAGGCATGATAATCGTAGAATTAAGCTGCACTAAATATACGATCTATAATCTACTTCACCTCAGGACAGGGAAACTCGCCCTGTTGGCAACACTGCAATACTTCATGCATGCTTGCATGGGGTTTTAATATCAACATAATATTTACATTACATTCATAACTCATGATTCATTTTTGTTTTGAAGGTATTTTGCCATATTTGCGATTTGTTAAAAATATATTGCAAGGAATACATATATATTTTTTTATTTAAGTAATACGAATAACCTCCATTATCATAATGTTTGTGTAGGCATACATGTATATGATTACAAATGCAAGTTATGAAAGTAATGAGGTGTTATTATTGTCATTTGTTATTTCAAAGTTGAATGGGAAAGGCTCAAGTTGAGGAGAAAGTGGCAGATGCATGCGTTGAGGTGGCTGACTCCTAGCATGAGTTTCTTGTCTCAAGAGTTGCGCTTGCTGTAAGGGTAGCGGATGCGCAGTAGCAGGTTCCTGAGGAACGAGTTGAGGTTCCTGAGGTGTGAGCTGCGAGAGTTGAGGTAGCGGCTGCGCAGAACGCAGTTCTTGTCTCGCGAGTTGAGGTTCCTGAGGTGCTAGCCTAAGGAGTTGAGGCTCTCGCCTTGAGGAGGGTTGAGGTCGCTGCAGCGAGTGCTGAGGTGGCTGCCTCATGGATGGAAGAGGTTGTCGTACCTCAAGAGATTGATGCCTTGCTGGTGGAACCGCAGGCGGAAGCGGAGGAAGTAAGGCATAAGACACCTGCTCCCATTGCTGAGGTTGCCTTAAGGAAGGCGGAGGTTGCTGCACACCGCTGGTAACTGGCAACTCAGTACGCGGTAAGGTATCCTGAGGAACCTCAACTTCGTACGCCTGGCAGACTGGACTGCGGTGAGGCGGAGCGATCGCAGGAGGAGGTGTAACCTTCTCAGCCTGACACTCACTCATTAAGACCGCAAGCTGTGACTGCATGGGCTGCAGCAAAGTCATCTTGGGGTCGACAGACGCTAAGGTCTGCTGAGGCAAAGCCTTAACAGAAGATGAGGTCTGTTGCGGCATCACCTTACCTCTCTTAGGAGGTGTGCAGTCACCAGATGACTGCGGAGAGTCAGAGCTAATCCAATGACTGCAACCAGGTTGTAGAACTCTTGAGGTCTGGACTTTGCGTATGAGAGGTCTTGAGACCTGAGTCCAGCGTTTTCTCCCTGACATTTCTTCTGCAGACGAGTAAAAGACGGGCTCAATCGTCCGCGGGTGGGAGTGACGGTCTCTGTAAGACACGCCCGCAACCACCGAGGATACTTCTGTGCGCCGATCAAGGCCTGCCGAACCCTTTTGCCCTTCGACATTGCTTCTCCCCTGGGCTTGGGAGCTTGCAAGAGGTCCCGGACTGGGAGGACGACTGGCACGCACAGAAGTACCCTCACGCACAACACTGACACACTTTGCGCTAATCACTTTTGATTTTCTGTTTGCACTTATTTCACTGAACTCGAAACTTTAAGTGGTTTGTACCTGAAACACGCAATTCTATCCTTCCTTAAAAGTTAGTAATTGCGAAAACAGAATTACAATGTAACAGAAAAATCTAATGAAAGATAAATAATTCAGTGGCTGGAAAGAGACTAAACACTAGATCAAATAAACTACGTTTAAAATCTCTCACCGCTAAAGCTTGAGAACAAGAATAAAACTCTAGAAACGTTTACCTTCTTCCCCTAAAGAGACTAGGGAGAAGAGCAAAAACGATAACAACGTTACTCGCTTGAACGAAACGTTTATCCAGCTCTCTCTCCCTCCGTCTCTATCTCTCTCTCTCTCTCTCTCTCTCTTGACTTAGAACCTGAGAGAAGAGCCCAATCATATATATCGTTAAAACATATTATTGTTAAAGGAAAAAAACTGAAATATTTCCCAAATAAAAAGTTCCTTTATTAGAATTAAAACCATTAAGCTAAGAAAGAATGAACAAAACGTTAGAAACGGTTACTCTTACTGCAACGTGACACCGTGAAAATTCTCTCTCTATCGTAACGATAGAGCGCAAGTTGAACGTTCTGAACGTCAACAACTGCAGAGACAAAACAAAACGTTAGTTCAACTTTGAAAACAGTACGAGACTATCAAAGAAATTCTTTCAAAAACATTAAAATAGCATAATATGTTAACAGGTAAAACCGAAATGACGGGCTCAATGTTAATTAACTTCGGTACCAAGAAAAGACCGCCTACTATTAGGAAAGGTCGAATATAAACAAATATAAAAATTAATTTTAATAAGTTTATAAAAAAGGAAGTTAATCGAAGAGGCCTATAAAAGGCGGAGAGATATAAAATAAATCTATAACTTTTGTTAAGCAAAATTAAGAAAGAGAGTCTATACTCTCTTAGACACCAACACTTCCATCTAAGGGAAGGGTCGGCCATTTAAAGGTGAAAGAGAGTTCATACTCTCTTCGTCACCATAATTAATCAAATTAATTCCAAAAGCTAGCTAAGCTAATAATAAAACTTCCTGAATAGCGAAAGCTGAAATCTTAGAGCAATACTTCACCAAAAACCGTGAACAAGACTCCAAAATTATAAGCGTATCCATGAACGTCTTGCCGGAAGCACGACAGAGGAAAAATTGAAGTGGTGTCAACAAGAAGTACTGCAGTACCTGGCCACAGGTGGCGCTTGTGAGTACACCCCCCTCTTGTATGGCGATCGCTGGCGTATCCCTTCCGTGGAATTCTGTCGGGCAACGGAGTTGACAGCTACATGATTATCGGGTAAGTTTAATATTGAAAAAAGGGATTTTGACGAAGCAAAAATCTATTTCTGGGCGGGGAACCTGTGTCGCCCAGTGAAATGCTCCTAAAGCACCATTTCTAAGGCATAGTTATTGCTAAATATACCAGAGAAAAAAAGGATACATGAAATGCCAGGAATAAACCCAGCTCGCTCACTCTATGGGTGTCAGTATAGTAAACTGGGGCGTGATAGAACCACGACAATAGGTCCCTCACCAGTTAAACCTCTCCCTCATCAACATCCCCCAGAACAACGAGGTGCCGTCCTACATCCGTCTGCTGCCTCCTACTACGACTATCCTTCCCCACCCATACACCTCCCCACCCCCTTACCTCATTCCTCCCAGCACCCCAAGCTTGGACCAGCCAGGGTGAGGGAAAAAGGAGAAGGGTGGGTTCACTGGGCGACACAGGTTCCTCGCCCAGAAATAGATTTTTCCTTCGTCAAAATCCCTTTTCTGGGCTCGACCTGTGTCGCTCCGTGAAATCATAATAGAGAAATGGTCGGTGAATATACCTGACAAATAACAGATACAGAGGCATGAAGATACCTAAATGAAAAGTGACCAATCTTGCACAATAGCCCAGTGAAATCTAACTATATAATGGTCAATTTGGGGTGTATGCAGTAGGCTGGGACAGATGTTCAACTTTCTTAATGAGGTGTAAGCAAGTGGCCAGAAGCAGGGAAGCTCCGCTATACCACCTGCTATGCAGTCACTACAATGTTGATCCGTGGTATCAATTGGGTATCATACAGACACTTAGAGTCACTGTAAAATACGTTTTATTCTGAGAAAAGATACAAAGCCGCCGGCTAACTTCTGCCAGACACACAGTAACGCTTACCAAAACAAACATTACAGAAAACGTGCGTGAGGCGCACTTGATAGGGGTAACTAATGTAACAGATTCCCCTTACTTTTAAGAAAAATAAAAAGTGACGTTTGTTGAAGAATAAAAATTATGGGATATGAATTTCATGAAATAATTACAATGTTCCAATTTCAAATACTTTCATAAGGTTGTAGGGATTAACCCCCTTTTTGGTAAGAATATCAGGTAATTGATACTGTGATTCCATCCATTCTATTTGAAGTTCTCCTTCATGAATTATTTCTTTCAGAATTGCCAAGTCAATCCTCAACCGTTTCTCAGATACATTTTTCATGGAATAAACATTATCATATAATGAGTGATTGTCTACGATCAATTGAATTGAGATTAAGTTCTTAGCTGAATTGAAGATAACTTGAGATAAAACATTTCCAATATAAAATGCAGCATCGACTGCCTCTGTGGCTGATAGTGTCTGCAGCCAAAGTGCTCTTGACGACTCGTTTAATTTTCTTGGATTCCCAATACAAAGGACAGCTCTTGTTGTTTTCTCAAGAAAGAAAAACTAAGAAACCAGCTGCGCTGCTGGTACCATCAGGAAGATTACCATGAGAGGCGTCACTGTAAACAACATGTCTGCACTTCTTTAAGTCACCCAGTTTCGGAAAGAATATAGAACTCTCGAATGTGGTTGCTTTTCTGAGGCACTTGTTTGCTTGCAATAAGTGTTCAACTCTAGGATTTGTCATACTGCAACTCAGTTCTAATACTTCATAAGAGATATCAGGACGAGTGTTTGTGCTCAACCATCCAAGTTGTCCGACAATACTTGAGATTTTCTATTTCATCCTTATTGCATTTTGAACTTTTAGTTAGTGCCCTCTCTGAATTGATTTCTATAGGGGGAATTGACTGACTATATCTGTTTTGATCGACAGTGATTCCATTTTTGTTTTCAGTAACATCCAAACCAATGTACTTGAAAATATTTTGTAATTGCTGTCCAACATTAAACTTTTGATGAATTTTGTTAATAACCATGTTCTTGAATCTTTCCGTTCCGCCCCACATAAAATCATCCACGTGCATGACAAATACACCTTCAAGTTCACCTTCATAAAACCAGTAGAAAGTAGAAGGGTCAGTTTTCACCTGAGTGCACCCTATTTGTAGTAGGAATGTTCGCATAGTCAAATACCAGTTACGTGCAGCATCTGTAAGTTCATACACACACTTGTTCAATTTCCACAGTGTGTCATCTTCACACTTTGCTTCTTTGGGAGGTTTAATGAACACTTCTCTATTGAACTATGTGCTCTGTAAAAACGCGGCTTTTATGTCAATTGAATTAATGTTCCATCCTTTGGACGTTACAAATACCATGAATGTTCTCAGAATTTCTTTAGAAACTGTAGGTGAATCTGACTGTATTTGCTCTTCTTCCTCGAACCCCCTTGCTACTAGCCTTGCCTTCATTTGCTTTGTCATCTCCTGTTTGCTTCTCTGTCAAAACCCATCTCACTGATAGGAATCTCAGTCCTTCCTCTTTCACCTCTTCGTAAACATTAAAGTTTTTCCAATTTTCTAATTCTTTTTCTTTTGCTTCTTTTTCTTTTGCTTCTTTTTCTTCAATACTTTCGAGTTTATGTTTCTTTTTGTTCTCTTTCTTTGGCTTGACATCTATCGAAATTCGATCATTCGTTGATTCATTCATTATCTCATTTTGATTGGCCTCCTCAACATAGCAATAATCTTCTACATCATTGTTCCAATCTATTGCCATACTTGTACCATCATCAAACATCAAATTCCTCCAATTACAATATTGACCCGTAGCTTTTCCTGCCCGACTCTGAACAAACGCATTTTTCCTTTCATCTTTACCTCTCAGTTTTATCTTAATTGCATGACCAATTTTCGGTATGTCTGTGTCCAAACGAATTGCTTTGTTAGAAAGCTCTTTGATAAATTCTTCATTGTTGGGCTCAAGCCATGTCGTCCTGATGGAAGTTCCTTAAAGTAGCTTCCTAAGGGATATATGTACTACAGTGATATTCCCAGAGAATTTTACCTTTAGGTATCCAGAATTCTAACTTCTGGCACGAATATCCTTAAAAATTCTCCTAAGGATATCACAATATCAGCGGACGCATTATTGACACGTCTCCATAGCAATCTGCACCCCTAATAGCGTTTTACGCTTCGAGGAGGATGTGGCAAAATAAAAGGGAGCCGTCCAAAGGCTATCCCCGTTCTCGTATAACTATTGAGAATACAACAGCGCCAATCCCACGATGGTGGACATTCATTTTTTTGTAGCGATTTCGCTCGGTGGTATTCCCTGGTGATCTAACTTTTCGATCATTTTACAGGATTATAATTATGCTTTCTCCATCTTCTTCCGCCTCTGGAAAGTTGAGTATCGGGTCTTTACTATGAGTATATTTTAGCTCCTGTTTCACAATGAAATTAGAGTATGTTATTGTGCCTAAGAGCTAGGCCAGTTACTGGAGGGGGCATGGCGCTGTCGTTCGTTTGGCATGTGTTATTTACAGAGCAGAACGACTTTGTTTTAAATAGCCTTATTTAATTATTTTAATTATTTAGCTATTTAGGCAATTATTCTTGTAAAGATTTGATAATGTGCATAATTTTTTCTTTCTTTCTCTGTCAATCGTATAGTTAGAGTTTCGGTGATTTAGGTAACCGAGATCTCGTCTAGCCTAGGTAACCTAACCTAGACGTTTTACTATACGTTCAGACTTTCCCCGGTTATCATGTATTGTTTTCATTCAGTGGAGACTGATACCTCCTAGAATGTTATGAAAAATTACACGTCTCTTCGAAGATTTAAGGGTAATCTCTTTCCCTCTGAGTGTAGCCTCAGGCTACAACCCTAATAGCCGTGAATTGAATTTTATTCAGACATGGCTAACTTAGGGTTTGTCCTGCCTCTTCCCTTAACCGTTGTTTGTGGTATACCAGCAGGTTTTGGGATTTAGTCAGAATCTCAGAGTGTTTAGTCTTATGTCGGCAACCTGCCGGCAGGGCGAATGGGTTGTAGGATACCATCATTCCCCTGCCGGCTAGGTGGCCAGCAATGGAGGTTAGCCCTCATTAGCTGCACTCGAAGTTATAGTAGGATACCATCTTCTCCTTGCGACTAAAAGACTAGTCCTGTGCCACAGTACTCTGGCCTAAAGAGTAATATTCTTTAGCCTAGGATAACGTGGCACTGGAACTCTGTTTCTTCTTTGTTGAGATGAGGCGGTAGTGCCGCCATCCCCTTAACTGTGTCGGCAATCTCTGGGATGGAGAACTTAGTCTCTCCTGTTCCCTGGGATTCTGCCGATACTGAAACAGAGTTTCTTTTAACAGGTGGTAGGACTGACAATTTTGCCACTTCCTTTCACACTCGTTACAGGACCCTGTTCCCTACCCCTCTGTCCACTTTTGATGGCTGAGCCATTGTCTTTCTTTAGGCCGGCATCTTGCAACCTTACCATTGCCGGTAGGTTGCCAGAGCCCGCCAGACTCCCTCTCTAGCCATGACTTTGGCTGACGGCAGGGCATACTGCCGCCAACCACATCATCTGCTGGCTGCTATGGTCCCTGCCGTTAGCTGATGACTGCCGGCAGCCAAGATTGCTGCCGACAACTGGAGACTGTCGGCAACTGCCGGCCCAGCCGACGGCCAAGATGGCTGCCGGTAGCTGGCGGCCATGATGGCCGTGAGTGGGAAGTCCCTTCTGTCCCCAAGGTTCTTCAGTCCTCCCTTGGACTGCTGCTACAGGTTCTGTTGCCGGGGCACTGCCGGCCAGGCCGGCACAGATAGTGCTGACTCAGTTGGCAGCACGCCGACTGTACTGGTACTGCTGGAGGCTTGACGGCCGGCAGTGTATTGGCGGTACCTTGTCGGCAATAGTACTGTAGCTGCATGGAAGCCTGAATGGTACATTCTCCCCTTCTATTAGAACCTTCTTTCTGGAGAAAGGCAGTCAAATTAGACTTTTACATCCTTAATTACTGTATACATTCACAGTAAAGAGTAGCCTTTTTTCTATGCTATCTCTCTCTCTCTCTAGCTAGCATGCCGGGTATGCCGGCAAGACCTAGCTATGCCGGCAACATGCCGGCTGAAGGTAGCCAGTATATCTGCATTATAGAATATACTGCAGATAGAAAACTACTATATAGTTTATACTAGTAGTTATTTCCAATATATTTTGGATATCCAACACAGGCATTTGCTGAGCCCAATCCTATATTGAATGAATATTTCTTCAATATCCTGATTAGAAATCAGTTTTAGGATTACCCTACAATATTAAACACTTCAAGGCAGGAGTAATACACTCCTAACCCTTAAAGGGTAGAGCCTTTATCCTTGAGTCTCCCTGATCAGGAAACTATATTTTAATATAGTAGGAAGACTACAGCAAATAGGCTGAGTGGGATATACAAATATATGTCTTTCTTTTTCCTTAGTCCAGCTGGCTTCATGCTAGATGGACCATACTGTCATATGCTACTATGAAGGCAGCATAATGACTAGACTACAATACATGATGTACAGTAGCCAGTAAATTGCAATATAGACTTACTGCAATTAGAAAACTACAGTACCATTATACAGTAGTATTTTCTGACATACCTTGGTTACCCTTGTACGAGCATTCCGCTGGTACCGCTCATATATTGAATGAATAGTTTTCTTCAATATTCTGATCGAGAATCAATCATCCTGACCCCACAGTATTAACATTATTTTGGGACAGTGATTTGATACTTCTTTGCATGTTGATTATCAAGGAGATAATCCATTGTATACTCATTTGGTTTTCCTCTCTTTACAGGAGAAACACCAGATATCTTGTGCTGCAGTCCTCTGCAAGGCCAAGAGTAAGTATTTTTACAGTCATAATACTTGCAGGTTTCATGCCCCCTGCAATATTATTTCCGGATCCCTACATTATTGGAACCCACAGGTTTGCAATATATGTCGGACATTAATGTTCGAAGGTTTTGAAAATCCCAAGTCTACAGAGACTAGGGATACAGCTCAATATGAATTACGCAACTGGGTGAGGGTTTCAAAAGATCTCTCCGGGACCTTTCCTACCTAATGATAGGATGCGTAAGCTACTATTTCCGGAAGCAAGTGAGGAAATAGTAGTGCCTCAGGAGGCAACTACATCCCCTGACAGCCAGAAAACCTTTGGGATTAAGGGCAAGAAGTGCCCCAAGGTAGAAGAGAAAAATGTTGTGTCGGAATTTCCTCCGCCTATGCCAGCTATAGAGCCATCGATGTCGACATCTTCGTCTTCTACCCCTCTATTGGATAATGTGGTACAATTATGTATCCAGCTGAAGAATGAAATAGAGAGCTTTCGTAAACAAAACGAAAAGCAGGAAGTAAAACGCAAGATAGAGCCTCGTAAAACTTCTCTTGTTGCTTCCCAGGGGTCAGTCAAACAAGCAACATGCTCCATAACCAATCTCTAGAGGTTTGCGGAGCAGATGCCGATTTCAAATGGCAATCTCTACATCTCAAGAGAAAATAGGTGCTATTCCTTTGGAAAAAATTCAATTTTAGCCAAGCTTTGATGCTTTCCCTAATTGTTGGGTTCGACTGAAGTACGAACTAAAGTCAAGAAAAGGAACGGAACCAAGGGAGGTCATGATTCTCGACCATGATAAGGCACAGAATATCCTTTCAGGTAGTCTAAAAAAGGCGGGTTATTCAGAGTCGAAGGTATTCTCACTGAATAACAGACACCCTTCCTTTCTTGCTCCTACTTCACTCTCATTCCCCTTTATGGGGAAGGCATTTACAGTACTTCTGTTGCCAAAGCGGTAGAGGCAGGTAAGCCATGTCCCACACTCGATGAGTGCAAGCCTTTGTCACCAGCTTTTCCCGGACAGGAAAAGGATTGGAAGGAAGTCCATTTGACATTTTCAGTAGGAAAATTAGACAAGGATGTCGCAAGTCGACAATTCAAGGTATGTTTCCCTAAATTGTCTGAGTTGCTCTTGTATAATGAACATGAGTGAAAGGAGAGACTTGCAACATCCCTTTCTCTACAAAACTACATAGAGTTGTGTTCAACCTACGAAAGTACCCCAGACATGCTCATGGTCATAGCCAAAATGCATATGGCTATCTTGGTGAAGGACCTTTACACCTTTATGAATGCTAGGAGAGCATATAGAGAGTTTGTGTTCGCTGATGCAACAGTGAAACACGAAACAAGGAAGCTAATATCTTCCAACATCTGGGGTAAAGACCTCTTCCCACACGAGGTCATTAAGGAAGTAATTAAGAACGCCACCATGGAGAATATAAGTCTTCTCCAAAAATGGGGCATTCCTTCAAAGAGAAAATCTTCTGTGGTTGTGGGTCCCCAACCTAAAAAGAAGATCGTAAATGCTGGAAATATCCAGGCTGCTCAACAACATCCCACTATTCCAGGAATAAGGTCTTCCTAAGAAGAGTGATGTAGGAGCAGGATTCATTATCCGTGTCTGAAGCTAGCTTTAGTACGTCGTTCAGAGACCAAGAGACCTTTTATGGGTGAACCGAAGGTCTGAGCCTAGCGCATGCCTTCGTAGTAGATGAGAAATAGGAATCTGCCAGGTCAATATTGAAACCCACGAGGAAGATCTTTTTCAGAGCTGACTTAATCGTGGTTATAGTGCTAGCTGCTAGGCCCTTGTCAAATAGGGACTTAAAGAATGAGATGGCCAGATTAGAGGTCATGCGAGAATGTTCTGAATTCTTTAGGAAATCTGCTAATTTCTTAACGGCCGAATCGTTCTGTCTAATTGTAGAGTCCCTTTTGCCTGATTCTATGAAGAGAACATTTTCCGGGTCAATGTTTGCGTCCCTGTGGGCTGCAAACTTCATGAAATCCAGAAAGTTAGGGTTTTGGCTATCCTTGAGGAATCTGACACAGTCTGAGTTTGGACTAATTGGGTCACTTGGGGAATGGGATCCGGAAGGGGCGGAGTTTCAACTCGAGGAGGAGAGGAAACCAACTGCTCTTTGGCCAGTGCGGTGCTACTAAAGCCACTGCCCCTTGGAAGGAGCGTAGTTTGTGTAAGACTTTCATCAGACGATTCACCGGAGGGAATAGGTAAATCTTCTTCCAACGGTTCCAATCCGGGGTTAATGCGTCCATAGCATATGCCTGAGGGTCCAGGTTTGGGGTCACATAACAAGGAAGTTTGTGGTTTAGTTGTGTCGCGAATAGATCTACCTGGAGACCGGGAACCAGCCTGGAAATCCACCGGAAAGAATTCATGTCTAGAGACCATTCCGACTCCAGTGGTTTCGTCCTGGATAGTGAGTCCGCTATCACGTTCAGGACTCCTGCCAGGTGAGTTGCCGATAGGAACCAGTTCTTTTCTACTGCCAAGGCGAAAATCGTGACCAGGACTTGATTGAGGTTGGGAGATTTTGATCCGCTTCTGTTTATGCAGTGCACCACTGCCGTGCTGTCTGAGACTATCCTGATATGAGTTGACCGTGGAGGGGATAGCCGCTTCAGGGTCAGGAATACTGCCATGGCTTCTAGTACATTGATGTGGAAGTGTCTCATGGCGGGGGACCAGGAGCCTTGAAACATCTGTTGCTTGTAATAGCCCCCACAACCACTCAGAGACGCGTCTGTATGAATCGTCACTTGTGGAGGAGGGAATTGCAGAGGAACCGATTTGGAAAGGTTCTCTGGTTTGGACCATGGCCGGAGTCTCTTTTTTAGGATTGAGGGGATCGCTGAGATCTTGTCTCGTAAATGTATTGTAGCTCTCTTTCTCCAAACTCGGTTGATGTCTTTGAGTTTGGCTTTCAATAAGAGGTCTGTCACTGACGCAAATTGAAGTAAGCCGAGGATTCTTTCCAAGGCTCTTATGGACACCTGTTTGTGTTTGAGGAAGTTCTTTGTCTTGAATGCTATCTCTCTGACCTTCTTGGAAGGAAGAGAGAGCTTATGACTTGTGAGGTCCCATTGGATGCCTAACCATTCGAACTGGCTTGCTGGTTGCAGGCGAGACTTTTGTAAGTTGACCTTGAAACCCAGCTTGCTGAGGAATTGGATCACTTTGGCTGTAGCTTTGTTGCATTCCGGGATCGACTGTGCCCAGATTAGCCAATCGTCCAGATAGGCAACTACTTTGATCCCTTTGTTCCTGAGTTGTTCGAGCACTGTTTCCCCCAGTTTTGTAAATATCCTGGGGGCTATGCTGAGGCCGAAGGGCATGACTTTGAACGCGAAGGCCTTCTTGCCAAGGCGGAAGCTGAGGTAAGGAGAGAAGTTTCGTGCTACTGGAACGTGATAATAGGCATCTGTAAGATCGATAGAGGTGGTGACGGCCCCACGGGGAAGTAAGGTCCGCACCTGCGAGACAGTCAGCATACGGAACTTGTTGCAAAGAATGTAAGAATTCAGTTTTGACAAGTCCAGGACTACTCTCAGCGCCGACGAATTCCTCTTGGGGACTGTGAAAAGGCGCCCTTGAAATTTCAGTGACCGTACTTTCTTTATTGCTTTCTTCTTGAGTAATTCTGTGGTGTATTCCTCCAAGATTGGAGTCGGTTTCTGGAAGAAGGTCACTGCTGGAGGAGGAGATCCTTGTGACCATATCCAACCTAGGCCTTTCGAGACTATGCTGTGGGCCCAAGGACTGAAGGTCCATTGGTCCCGGAAGTGATATAGTCTCCCTCCTACCTGATTCCCTTCATTGAGAGGGGGTGAATTTAGATCCATGTCCTCCACGAGGACCCCTGGTTCTTGGTCCGCCTCGGTGGCGGAACTGACCTCTACCCCTGTTGCCGCCTCTAGAGTGTCCTCGAAAGGTACTAGAGGTTTCATAAGCTGGATTGAAGGCTGGGGAAGGCATCCAAGGAGCCATGGGGGTAGGTTGGGTACCTTGGGGAGCAGGAAGGTATAAACCTGCGGTGGAGGAGCTGTATGCGGAGAGGCCGTCTTAAGAGGTAGAAGGAGTTGACGAGTGAGGGCCTTGGAATTGATGGAACTGTCCATGGCTGGTCTTGTACGGGGTGAAGCGTTGCTTCTTTTTGAAGAAAGACTGCTTCCCTGATTCTACCTTTCTTTTGGTCGAAAGACCCCATCTCACTTGCAAGATTTGGTTAGCCCGTGCTGCATCTTGTAGGACTTTCTCTACTTCCTCCTGTGGAAACAGAGTTTTGCCCCAACAGGAGGAGGCTATGAGTCTATTCGGCTCGTGCCTAATGGAAGCCTCAGCCAGAACATGCTTCCTGCAGTTTATCCGAGATGTCCAGAAATCGTGCAGGTCGACCTGGAACGTCTGGAGGAGATTCCTAGCGAACACCTGGAATAATCTCATCCGGGTATAGGGAGGCTAACATCTCTGTCGAGACCATGGAATGAAGAGATCTAGCTAGTCTGTTCCTAGCGTCGACCTTTGACTTGAGAAGGTGATCCGGTAACTTGGGGAGCTTCTCAGAGAAGAGAGATGAGGCGCAGTCCGGGTCAAACTTTCCTACCGTAAAGGTAGCAGAGGCATCATTCCAAAGGGCGGAGGCGCCCGGAAGAAGCATTGAGGTGGGGTCCGTCTCCTTGAGGACAGACATAGGGGAGCCTTCCTTGGCCGATTGGATCGTCAACTCGGCCACTTTATCAGTAAGAGGAGACGGGACGGATTGAGGGGTGGTAAAAATCGTATATGAACCCTTATGGGGGGTCAGTTTGGAGTTGACGCAACCCCATTCAGCAAGAGTCCGAGCCCAGACAGCTTGGGCTTGCTCCTTAGGAAAGATAACAGTCTCTTTGGGGACTTTATCCATCCTAACAAGAGCATGTTCCTTCAGCCGGACGAAACCATTGAAGGGGAACTGAAGCCCCGGAGGGTAAAACTCAAGATCATCTAGAGGGCGGGTCCCTAAGCCCTCTAGTGTTAATGCACCATCTATGTAGGGTGCATGTTTAGCAAACCTCCATGGATTGTTCTTTTCGAAAGGAGGCAACTTAGAAGAGTCTGGGGCTACTGGAGGCGCCGCCTGATTTCCCACACAGAGGAGATTGGCCACCATGTCTTTCAGCTCCGTTATTACCCCAGATTGTTGTAGCATCTGAGTCTGCGCTATCTCCTTTATCATTTCTGTCAACGGGGGTTCCGACGAAGCCTTGGCTTTAGCGGACTTGCCTTTCTTGGAAGGTTGAGGAGGTTTTGATCTCATAGGGATGTCAGGAGTAGTGGAAGGTCCTGGGACCGGAGACACAGATGGCGAAGCTGAAGTGCGAGACTTTGATTTGTAGTTGCGTAGGGGCTTTACCTTGGGTCGTAGAGAGAGAGAGAGAGGGATCCAAGGTAGAAGCCTGGGGCTTATCGAAGCCGAGGAAAGAAGAGGCAGGAGAAAAAAAGACGAGAGAAAAGGGTCTGCCAACTCAGCACCACTTACCTGCTCGTCCATGGGCTCAACGTTGAGATTCATGGCGGAGACGTCCCCTGATAGCTGGTTATCGTCCTGAGGGATAGTCGCTCTGATGGCTTCAATTATAGGAGTAGCCAAGGTAGAGGGGACCGCCGCTGAGGAGGAGCCCGGAAAGAGACGGGAGGCCATATCTTCGTCGAGGAGGTATGGAGCTCCGGAGGGAGCGTTCCGCCCAAAGCCCGAAACCCAAGATCGGAGGCTCGTCCTTGCGGTCCGGAGGGAATCCTCGTCGGCCTGAAAGTGGTGAGAATATTAAAGAGATTGAAGGAGAAAATACTCCGAAAGGTAAATAGTTTCAGTATCACAGAAAGTAACAAATTAAATTCATCGAAAATATGTTATAACCTTAAAAAATACTAATGAAAATACTCACATCGTCATTCCAGAGGATGGACGAAAGGTCATAGCACAGTGTGCATGCCTCTGGGAACCACACCAT
Organism: Palaemon carinicauda; assembly: GCF_036898095.1. Classification (NCBI taxonomy): domain Eukaryota; kingdom Metazoa; phylum Arthropoda; class Malacostraca; order Decapoda; family Palaemonidae; genus Palaemon; species Palaemon carinicauda. Next base: position 106,939,758 of record NC_090725.1, on the reverse strand, counting down.
GTAAGGGGAATGGCCTGGCTCACGGACGTAGGGGATGGCACAGTGAGCATGAGACCGGCAGACATCGTGGCCTACCGGATCACTGAATGAGGCGGAGCAGCCCTTGGCAGCACAGCGAACTTTCTGTGATAAAAAAGGAGACATAAGTCTGGAGGCTCTCGGAAACTCTGATGTAACAAGGTAAGTTATAAAGAGACTGAGAATAATTATGTGATTTAAGGATCGTACACAGGAGAGCCGGAGCTCCGTTGTAATTACTATAATTATAAAAGAGAATACATCTCGCAGTGCGACGGAGTAAGTGAGCTGGAGCTCTTAGTAATTACATGAGAATAGTGACCAGTGATTGGGAGATCTCCGGGGATGCCGAAGATCAGGTGGTAGGTCCTTGAAAGAATAAATACCTATATTAAATCGAAAAAGGTAGCATGATCTATGAAAGAACTCTGAAGGAGAAACTCCCTGAGGGATGAAGAATGAGTCGTGTGGGGAGGGCCGAAGCCGGAGTCTAAGTGCAAGGGACCTCAGAGGGGACGAAACCCTGCCGGAGGAGTGCACAAGAATAACAGAAAGGTACCTGTTCCCAGCTCATGTTATAGAACTCATGGCGGAGTTGGATAGGGGTTCAGACCCCTATATAGCCCCATATGAGGATCCTCTAGTGAGGCTGATAGACTAGATGAGGCTGGTCCTAGCTCTGACCCTAGGTATGTTTCCGAAGATTCAGAAATTAACTGCCTTTGTTTTATCACAGAGAACCAAAACCCTTCATTTCTTGATTTTCTCGCTCTAGCGGTTAGAAAAAGGTTTGGGATCTCAAAAGGCAATATAGAATTCTTAGAAGAATACAAGGCCAAGTCAACTAGAAGATAATACGAGTCTTCCTGGAAAAAGTGGGTTGCGTTTGTCAAAGCAAAAGGACCGAAAGAAATTTCAATGAACTTCTGTCTGTCCTTCTTTGTCCACCTTCATAGCCAGGGTCTGGCAGCCAATACGATAAATACGTGCAAGTCAGCCTTGACTAGGCCTCTCCTATATGCCTTTCAAGTGGATCTGGCGAATGAAATCTTTAATAAGATTCCAAAGGCATGTGCTCGGCTTAAGCCCGCGGTACCACCAAAGCCCATCTCTTGGTCTTTGGACAAGGTCTTACATTATGCCTCATCTGTGAACAATGAAGATTGTTCTCTTAAGGATCTAACTCAAAAGGTTATTTTTCTGTTCGCTATCGCCTCCGGGGCTAGAGTTAGTGAAATAGTGGCCCTATCCAGAGATAAGGGTCACATTCAGTTCACGGAAGTGGGAGAACTGAATCTATTTCCAGATCCATCCTTTCTCGCTAAAAACGAGCTACCCACTAAGAGGTGGGGTCCCTGGAGAATCTGCCCACTGAAGGAAGATGTCTCTCTATGTCCTGTAGAGTGTCTAACGGTCTATCTTCGTAGAACTTCAGACTTCAGGGGAGGACAGCTCTTTAAAGGAGAAACTTCTGGATCAAATTTATCCCTAAAACAACTAAGGGCGAAGCTCACCTACTTTATTCGTTGAGCGGATCCGGACAGTACTCCCGCAGGTCATGATCCGAGAAAGATTGCTTCATCACTGAACTTCTTTCAGTATATGGACTATGAGCGCCTTCGTTCATACACTGGATGGAAATCATACAGAGTGTTTTACAAACACTATGCAAAACAAGTGCATGAACTGAAACACTTCGTAGTGGCGGCAGGTAGTGTATAAAAACCTGCCCCAAAATAACTGTAGTAAACAGTTTTTGGTTTGGGACCTCACATGTCCTCGCACATGTAACGGATGAGAATCATCCAGAGTGTTCTACAAACACTACTCTAGATAACTCCATGATCTGAAGCAATATGTGGTGACACCAGGTAGAATATTTAACCTGCCGTCTAATTCTACAATGAACAGCTAATTGACTGGGACTGTCAATTAAAGGGAGAAGAGGTCACCCTTCTTAGGTGTGACTTCTTTTAATTAAGTGTTACCATGATAACACTGGCTCTGTTCAAAATCCCAGGTGTGGAATTATACAGATAGCACTAGTGCCGGTGTACGAAGTACACAGTGCAGATAGAAGTAACCAGTACAGGAATTATGAAGAGAAATTGTTTTATAATTTTCTTCAGTCTGAGAGTGGCACTCATCATTTCTTCCTTCAAGAAGGAAATATAGTCTCTGTACTTGTTACAGGTATAATCCTGTTGTCATACTACATTCGTTTTACTGAACATCTTTTAGTCATTTATTAGTTATAAATGTCTATTAGAATGTAGTGCGTCCACCTTCGCCAGACAATTGTATGTATACATGCCAGAGTTCTTCAACTTACTAAAGTAAATATCAATCATATATTTGTATGCATCAAATAATAGATATAAGAGACACTGATGTTATTTTAGCAAATATACAACTATGAGACTATTTGTATATTCAGTGTGTACTTATGTTTGGTCATACTATGTATGTTAACCTCAAGATCCCTTTTCTACTGTCTAGAATGACTCTTCCCTGTAGGAGGCAGGAAGCACTAACATTGGTTATGATTAGTGATGGGGACGAATAACGGTAACGTCCCTTGTCTCATGTGGTCCCCATGACCATAGAAAAGGTTGCTATAAGGTTAAGGCACTGATTAAAAATCCACAGATACACTAATGCTCTGGTATGCTTCCATCAGGACGACATGGCTTGAGCCGAAAAAACGGATTTTGAGCGAAGCGAAAAATCTATTTTTGGGTGAGATGGCCATGTCGTCCTGATGGACCCACCCATCTCTTCTAAAAGAAAAGATCTTCACAGTATCCCTCCCGTGGTACTGTATCTGTAACACCACGCTCAATGCTACAAGGAATGTCCGCCATCGTGGGAATGGCGCTGTTGTATTCCCAATAGTATTACAAGAGCGGGGAGAGCCCTTGGACGGCTCCCTTTGGCCACATCCTCCTCGAAGCCAAAACGCTGTTTGGGGTGCAGATTGCTATGGAGGCGAGTCAAGAATGCGTCCGCTGATATTATGCGATATCCTTGGGAGAAATTTTAAGAATATTCGCGCCAGGAGTTAGAATTCTGGATACCTAAAGGTAAAATTCTCTGGGAATATCACTGTAGTACATATATCCCTTAGGAAGCTACTTTAAGGAACTTTCATCAGGACGACATGGCCATCTCACCCAAAAATAGATTTTTCGCTTCGCTCAAAATCTGTTTATGCATACTTCACATTCATTTGATATTTCCTCTCCATACAGTATTTGAAACAATCTTGATCAGTTATACCACCATCAATCAACAACTTCCTCAATCTCTCATAACTAGGATGACCAAATTGTTGATGAATCTTCCTCATTTTTTACTTTTTTCTTTTTCATCTCCAGATATGGTGAAAGCAACTGTCTCAATTTTCACTTTTGTTTTATCAAGCAATGGAATTTTATAGTCGCCAGTAGTAGTTTTATCTAGTTTTATCCCCCTTCCCAGAATTTGTGCCATATCAGTTTTGAAGTTGATAACAGCATTACAGCTAATTAATGTAGTTCTGCTTATCAACAGAGGAATTGCGCATTCTACTACTTCAACTCCAATTCTCGTCTTGATGCCAACAATTGTAACAGGCAAAATGACCCTTTTTAATGATTTATAAATCTCTCCATCACCAAACTTGAATTTCGTACTAGTTTCTTCTTCCTCTACTTCTTGTAATTCTTTATGGTTCAATGAATCCAGAAATGTGCGATACCAGTCTATTCCGCAAACTGTTGAGCTGCACGCTGAATCTAACACTCCATAGTTAAATTATTCAATTATTGTATTCCCAGAAATATTACTTGTAAAAATTTCCATACAGTGAACTTCTTTATTTCCCTCATTTTTATCCTCTTTCTTCCCTTCATTTTGATTAACATATACATTATGAGGGCATGATGCTGCTAGATGTACAGTTGAGCCACATACATGGCACTTTCTAACGAAATCCTGATGTTCACTGTTCCTCCAATTACTTCTACCTCGACTACGACCTCTAATGTAGCGATTACAGTACGTCTATTGTCATTCCATCTATACCTTCCATGATCCGAGAGGTAAGCTTCCTCGGCTACTAAAGCAGTTTCTGCATTTTCCACCTTTATCGCCACTGCAGTATCAGATTTGGAAACCGAGGTCTAATTTTTATTTTCCATTGAAAAACATTCTTGGCTCCCCAAAATTTTATTAGAACCACTTTCATATTATCGTACATTTCTTCTGGTTTATCAAATGACACTGCCGTTAACACTATCTGTTTTTGATGTGTATCCAATGCTGTATTGTCTAGTAAAATGAAAGCTAATACAGTGGTACCTCTACATACGAATTTAATCCGTTCCACAACCGACTTCGGATGTAGAAACGAATTTTCCCATAAGAATACATTGAAATAGGATTAATCCGTGGTTGAGCCCAAAAACCTATGATAACTCCTTAATAAATTACTACACATAATTACACATGACAATATGCACTCTAAATTAGATAATAGACATGTAGAAAAGAATGATTATCAAGAAATAATAAATAAGAAACGGGTTTTTAGCATCACTTTACCTTAGAAAGTCCAGCGCAGGTGTTGGTCTTGCTACGCAGAGAGGAGAAGGACGGGCGGCGAGGAGGTAGAGAGGTTGACTACGATAAACGTACACTACCGTAACTTATTCTAACTTACACTAAGTGAACTTTAACCTAACTTACCTTATCTATTTTTTTTATTTTTATATTTTATATTTTTTTTTTACATTTTCTTTTTTTCTTTTTGATGATTAATTTTAATCACTTTCACTCTACACTTAAAATTGATTGAATTTTTTTCTCTTCAATCTTTGCCGTTTTCTTTGTTTCACTTTCTTTCGCTTCACTCTTTGCCGTTTTCTTTGAACCACTTCCTTCCTCTTCATCACGAGTTCTCTTCGTAGTTTTTAAAAGAAGCTATCGATAGAAAGTTGCTTGGTACAGCTTTTCAGAATGTTTCGAAAATTAAGTTAGGGAAACATCATCAAACTGCGCAACTACACGACAAACCTGCAATTTCTTTGGATGGTATTTGTCGATGAAGTCGACCACGTCTTGATATTTTCCTAACACCCCTTTTATTTGCGCCGAACCTATTGCAAGTTCACTCACATGGACGCCACGCTCATGCTTTTCAGTAATTCCTTGCTTTACTTCTAAAGAAAGCATTTCCTTATTCCTTTTCTCACCACTACCACTACCACTTGCAAAACTAAGCCTTTTAGGACCCATGATTTATGTAAAATACTGTAAAAGGATGAACGTAAAAAATCACGATTAAAACACAGTTAATAGCAGAACGCACAGAGCACAACCACACGAAGCCGACGAGAACAGAGGAATGTCCCAAGCCACGCTAATTGAGGGTCCCTCCGAGGTAGAAATGCTGCCTTCTATCGGCAGAAATAAGAAATACATCCGGCGCTATAAGTACCATCTACGTGCACGGGTATTGTTTACTTCGGGTGTCGAAAAAAAATTCAGGTGTAGAGTAGGAACGTGTTCGAATTGTACTTCGCGTGTCGAAAAATTCGGATACAACCGGTACGACGAAAATTGCTTACTTCGTGTGTCAAAATAAAATTCGGGTGTAGAGTCGAAAAATTGCTCGAATTTTACTTCGGATGTTGGAAAATTCGGATGTAGATACGTTCGTGTGTAGAGGTTCCACTGTATACACTTTGGGATCTCAATCTTGAATTTATTCAATACTTTTGCTCTTTTATCAAATTCATTTATATATATTTCCGTAGAATCTTCTTTATTTTTCTCATACTTAATAAATTTTCTCCAACCTTCGTAAGCACCTGATAGTTCATCCTTTTTACACCACTTATCCAAATACTCATACAATTTGTCCTTGCCATCTTGTGTATTTAATTCATCAATTTTTATTTCATTAAATATTTTGTACCGAATCTCACTTTCATCGGGCAACGAGAGCGCCACTGCAATGGCTCTGTCCTTTTTCGCCACATTGCTTATTATTTCCCATGCTGCAAGTTCCTGACGCCATATATCATAACTTTTATCACTTGAATATCTAGGCGGATCACGTAATTTCGAAGACATGTTGATGAAATCTCGCGTTGTTCACACAGAAAAGTCCAAGCAGGATTTCACATGTAAACAAACCAGCGCTGATGGGAGATGACGCCAATTAACGGCAAAATTTTTCCATTACTATTACCTGATCACTCGCTTGAATTAGTTCATCACACGCTCTGCTACCATGTTGATCTGTGGTATCAATTGGGTATCATACAGACACTTAGTCACTGTAAAATACGTTTTATTCTGAGAAAAGATACAAAGCCGCCGGGCTAACTTCTGCCAGACACACAGTGACGCTTACCAAAACAAACATTACAGAAAACGTGCGTGAGGCACACTTGATAACAAACACTACAGAAAACGTGCGTGAGGCGCACTTGATAACAAACATTACAGAAAACGTGCGTGAGGCGCACTTGATAGGGGTAACTAATGTAGCATACAAGCCCTAGTGAAAAGGTGTCTAAGGACCATGGGTTGATCCCACAGGTAATGGAGGCAGTACTCTAGACAAGCATCTGGAAACAGCAGACCACATTTATGTTGTCTGCCATTTCCAGACACCTGCCTAGAGTACCTGCACCACAGAGAGATTTCACGGCCGTACTTACTCCTCTGACTTCCTAAGCTCTAACCCAAGCCCCACCTGGAGCAGGAGGGGAGGGTGGAGAATCAGTAACTTCCTTCAGCCAACAGGAGATTGTATTTTTAGTCACCTACTCTTAAACTCTCCTTGTGCTAAAGAGGTGCTGCAGGTGAGATCAAGTTGTTTGTGTATGTTTAAGGTAGCTCCTTAGTGCTCTCACAAAGCACAAAACCAACTGATCAGGATCGTCGGTTATCACTCTAAGGCTCATGATCTAAAGCCAAGAAAACGCGGAATCGGGGAGACCAAGAAGCTCACTAACCCATTTGGAGGAGGCTAAGGTGATCTACAAAACTGGTTTGAAGATAATGTTCCTGTCTGAGGCAAGCCTAACAGTTCATAAGGTGCTCTCTTAAGGGACTACAAGGCCTTAGTAACATTTCAGGGTGGTAGTCTCTCCTTCATAGGAAGACAGGACTGCTCAAAACCCCATATGATCATGGTGAGTTCTAGCGAAGAAGCAATATCAACTCCTTTCAGCCTAAAGGCCTGGCTCAAGGCTAAGTGATAGTCTTTCACTGCTGATACTGAGCAGAGCATTTCTCTTCGTAGGTAAAGTAGAAATTTGGATGTCAATGGAATTGTAGCTCCTTAAGGAAAAACATCGCTCCCATGACACCAACTACAGGAGATGGCTCACTTGGCTTGGTACAAGGAACTTTAAGATTTCCGGAGGCCAAAGTGATTCCACTGACCTGTGGAACATCTGAACGTGTGGTTAGCACAACCCAGCATGGAGAAGGGGCATTTCTCTGAGGGTCTCTAATAGAAGAAGCAGAAGGTCCGAATACAATTCTACTTGGGACCACTTCGGGGCTACTTACGGTAGTCATACTGAGGTGGGAATTGGACCGGACATGGTTTAACACACTCCTTATCAGGCAGAACGGTGGAATAGCATAGATATTGAGGCGTCCTCGAACCCTGCTTCTGGGTCTGGCACCAGTGAGCAGAACAGTATATCCAAATCTTCTGATTTAGGGATGTTGCAAACAGGTTGACTGTCTGGGAATCACACAAAGTCAGGATCCTTTGCTATCTGAAGACGCAAAGACCATTCTGACCCAACGATCTGCGTCTCCCTGTTTAACTTGTCCACAACAATGTTCTTACCTGCACTAAAGTGGGTTTTCAGAGTGATCGAGTTGAACCCTGACCACTAGTAAATTTCTACTGTTAGCTGGAAAATCTGCATAGAATCAGTACCATCTTGTTTGTTTCTATATGTCACTACAGCAGTTATGTCGCATGTCAGCACCACAGAGTGCACAGTCAAAAGAGAGCAACAGTGTTGGGGCACAAGGAGAACTGATCGAGACTCCAACACATCTGCCACCATAGTCTTCTTGCCTGGAATAGAGTGGTCAGTCAAGAGTGATTGAGTTTAGCACAGCCCACTTGTGAATTTCTACTGCTACCTGGCAAAGCTGCAGAGAACCAGTACCAATTTGTTTGTTTATATATCACTAGGGTATTGTTGTCACTCATTGGTGCCCGGTCAAAATTGGGCAAAAGGGTTGAAGCACGAGGAGAGTTATTCAAAGATCCAACACACTGATATGGCATCAACACTCCTGGTCGATCCATTGCCTCGATGCTCGCTGTTGTAGAGTTGAGCTCCCCCTGCCTCCTGTCTGTGTCCATAAACAACTAAAGTTTTGGTAGACACGACAGACGGATTTACTGTAGCCCCTTGAAAGGTTTGTCTCATTCCATCACCATTCCAGATCAAGTCCAGAATCATCCCCTATAAAAACTAATGATAGAGGAGGGTGGCTGTCTTGTGACCATCAACATACCCAGGTATGTTGATGTCCATACCTGGGTAAATCCATCTTTGTTTGGGCATTAGAAGCAACCTTTTGGTTCACCGTGATCCACAGCTCATGACAGAACAAGAGAATCTTGGTAAAGAAGGTTCTCCTCTGAGTCTGCCAAGATCAACCAATCGTTCAGGTAATGCAGAAGACTGGTGCTGTTGGTGTGTGTCCATGTTGATACTAAAGTAAAAACTCTTGCAAAAACTTGCAGAGGTAATTCCTGGAGGCAGGCTGGATTGTGATTTGGAAGTATGCATCCATAAATCGATCATCATCAAATGGCTTGATCTGCCTGACTGTGCCTGGAGTCTCCATCCTGAGAGAAGTTTGCAGAACACTCGTTGAGGGCTGAGAGATCTACGATCAGCCTCAACTTCCAGATGTCTTCTCCACAAGAAAGAGTACTGAAGAAGCCTGGGGATTTGTCACTTTTCCTGTGTTCAGCAGAAGGCAAGCTTGCGCATTTCTAATTGTTGTACCATGTACACCCGGGAGTAATGGGGAGAGCGTAACATGACCTTAAGCTCGCAAGTTGACTGGTGAAGGAGGTTGAGTACAAATAAATAGGAGAGCACAGGTATGTGACTGCTATGAGTTAGATACATGAATGCATACAGGTAGGGGAGCACCAGCATAGGCACACTATCTGCTAAGATAAAATATTAAAAATGAGAGTGATAATGGAGGTGCTCCCATAGGAGAGAGCTCTAGCAGGCAGGGGAAAGGGTGCACAATTGATTGCAAGCAGAAAACAATTGCAAACTAAGCTCTAGTATCGCTCTAATGGGAGTGCAAACTGGTGAGATGGAGCTACAGTAAGAGCATGTGATCGCCAATTGATCTACGATCAAAAGTAAAAGTGGTACTGTTCTAATAGATGCTCACGATTGTTCTAAAAGATGATCAAGATCATGAACAGCTGAGAAGAAAGGAAAGTAACGTGAAATTTTTCCGACTCTTTCTTCGTCCATAATGAAGGACTGGCCACCACTCTCCCACTGTTAAAGAAACAGTAGGAGTGACTTCTATGAAACTCCTATCAACCAGTCTTCTAGGACTAATCCAATAAGGAAAAAGGAAGGGCAACGACCCTATTCTCTTCTGACCGGCAGTGTTTACAAAGTCAGCTGACTGATTACGTGCCTGAGATCGAGGGAACTTAAGGTACAAACAGACGCTCGTAGTAAAGTTTCCATCTGTTCTGAAAGTGTCTAATAAAGGGATTTTGACGAAGGAAAAATCTATTTCTGGGAAGAGACCTGTGACGCCCGGTGAAAAGGTCCTTCTTTACACTTTTCTGATATAAACCTTCCAAATATACCAGAGAAAGATAAAAGCATGGAATGCAGAGGTTACTACCCTCGCGCGAGCACCTTGTGGGTGTCGTGTATACAACAGGGGCGTGTGAAAACCACTATTCACAGGCAGTCTTCCATTTAGATAATTCCTTCATCAAAGGGAAGGGCCATAACAGAGGCCCTAGAGAACACACTTGGACCACGCCACTGACACCTAACACGCGCGCCCTCTAGGACATCCTTCTGGAAGAACATATGGCTTGGCAAGGAAAAAAGGGTGGGTCGGTACAAAATAACCGGGAAGGGTTTCACCGGGCGTCACAGGTCTCTTCCCAGAAATAGATTTTTCTTTCGTCAAAATCCCTTTTCTGGGGCGACCTGTGACGGCTGGTGAAAATATACCAGAGAATGCCTTCCAAGCCCTATAAAGTAATAACATAATGAGGAGAATACAAACACCATGTAAGACAATAATATAATATAATACTGTAAGTAAACATAAAAATTACAAACTAGCCAAAGGACATAGGGAACGTAAGGCTAAATAAATATGAAGACAAAGAAACATCTGAGTGTCTAAACGCAAAAGGCATCAAATCTTACATGTCTAAGCATATCTAAACATTAAAGGAACGGTAAATACAATAAAGGGATTTTGACGAAGGAAAAATCTATTTCTGGGGAGAGACCTGTAACAGTCAAATCATAGGAATTAAACATGGTAAATATCTTAGGGCTAACGAACCACCCAGGAGAGTGGTGACGTGGTGTGAGTGGCGGGTAGGAGGGAGAAGAGAAGAGATGGAAGAAAGGAATAAGCAGAGGTTAATGGGGAGAGATAAGACTCCCCGCTGCAACTGTTGGGTATTTAAGGGCCTGTAAGTTCTTTAGATAGTGGCGTTTGAAAACCATAGGAGATTTCCAACCCGTATATTTTTTAAGGTCATCAAAGTCCATGTTCTGGAAGTAATTGATGGAGGTAGCTAATGACCGTATATCATGAGCATGGGGAAATGATTCCGGGTTAGCATGTTTAATTAAGTAGAGGATTTGTTGTCTGATACCTTGAATGGAAATAGTACCCCCTTGTTCCCTGATAAACAAGGAGCCAGATGAGCGGGTGGCAGTTCTAGCTAAAAAGGCCCTGAGAGTAGTGACTGGACACAGAGAAGGATCCTGGGGAAGAGAGATAATCTTCCAAGGGGACCATCTATTTTGCGGATCCTCATTTTTTGCTAGGAAAGCTCTGTCTGGAGAAAGGAGTAATTCGCCTGAAGGGAGGAAATCTATGTTTTCCGGGTTACGTGAGAGAGCTGTTAGTTCTGAGGTTCTAGCACCTGAGGCCATAGCCGTTAGAAATAAAGTCTTCCTAAGAAGAGTGATATAAGAGCAGGATTCATTGTCCGTGTCCGACGCAAGTCTGAGGACATCATTCAGAGACCAAGAAACCTTTTGCGGCCGAGCCGAAGGTCGAAGCCTAGCATACGCTTTTGGAATAAATGAGAAATAGGAATCCGCCAGGTTAACGTTAAACCCAACAAGGAAGATCTTCTTCAAAGCTGACTTGATGGTGGTTATAGTGCTAGCTGCTAGGCCTTTGTCAAATAGGAACCTAAAGAACGAGATGGCTAAATTCGGAGACATACGAGTATGGTCTGAATTCTTTAGGAAATCTGCTAGTTTCCTAACGGCCGAATCATATTGATGAATTGTCGAGTCCCTTTTGTCTGATTCGATGAAGAGAATGTTTTCCGGGTCAATGTTTGCGTCTCTACGAGCTGCAAACTTCATGAAGTCCACAAAGTTAGGGTTTTGGCTATCCTTGAGGAATCTGACACAGTCTGAGTTTGGATTACTTGGGTCAGTTTGGGGAATGGAATCCGGAAGGGACGGAGTTTCAACTCGAGGAGGAGAGGAAACCAACTGCTCTTTGGCCAGTGAGGTGCTACTAAAGCCACTGCCCCCCGGAAGGAGCGTAGTCTGTGCAAAACTTTCATTAGAAGATTCACTGGTGGAAATAGGTAAATCTTCTTCCAATGGTTCCAATCCAGGGTTAATGCGTCTATGGCATAAGCCTGAGGGTCCAGGTTTGGTGTCACATAACAAGGAAGTTTGTGATTCATCTGAGTTGCGAATAGATCTACCTGGAGGCCCGGAACCAGTCTGAGTATCCACCGGAATGAAATTATGTCTAGAGACCATTCTGATTCCAGTGGTTTCGTCCTGGATAGTGAGTCCGCTATCACATTCTGGACTCCCGCTAGGTGAGTTGCTGACAGGAACCAGTTCTTTTCTGTTGCCAAGGCGAAGATAGTGACCAGGATCTGATTCAGGTTGGGTGACTTGGATCCTCCTCTGTTGATGCACTGCCATGGCTTCAAGAACATTGATATGGAAGTGTTTCATGGCGGGTGACCAAGAGCCCTGAAACATCCGATGTTCGGAGTAACCCCCCCATCCACTCAGAGACGCGTCTGTATGAATTGTCACTTGTGGAGGTGGGAATTGAAGAGGAACCGATTTGGAGAGGTTCTTCGGTTCGGACCATGGGTGTAGTCTCATTTTCAAGACAGGGGATCTTCGAGACCTTGTCTCTTAAAGGTACTGTAGCTCTCTTTCTCCAAACTCGATTGATGTCTTTGAGTTTGGCTTTTAATAGGCGATCTGTTACTGAAGTGAATTGGAGAAGGCCGAGTATTCTTTCTAAGGCTCTTCTGGACACCTGTTTGTGTTTGAGAAAAATCTTGATCTTGGAAGCTATTTCTCTTACCTTTTTGGAAAGGAGAGACAGCTTGTGCTTTGAAAGGTCCCACTGAATGCCTAACCATTCGAAGTGGTCTGATGGTTGTAGGTGGGACTTTTGGAGATTGACCCGAAATCCCAGGTTGGCGAGAAAACGAAGTACTTTCTTCGTAGCTCTGTTGCATTCCAGGGCCGACCGAGCCCAAATGAGCCAATCGTCCAGATAAGCAATGATCTGTATCCCTTGGTTCCTGAGTTGTTCTAACACTGTCTCTTCCAGTTTCGTGAATATCCTGGGCGCAATGTTGAGGCCGAAGGGCATGACTTTGAACGCAAAGGCTTTCCTGCCTAGATGGAAACCTAGGTAAGGAGAGAAGTTTCGAGCTACAGTGAACCCTCGCTACTTCGCGGTTCGACAATCGCGGATTCACCACTTCGCGGGGTTTTTCCATAACCCATATATATATACATATCGCGGATTTTCCGGAAATTTCGAAAATACCGCAATATCTGAAGACCCCAAATACGATATTTCGTTACCTGTAATTCCATTAATACTGTAATTAGTAATATCTGCTCTTACTGATTGTTCATTGCATTACATATGACATATAATTAAGCACAGAAAGAAATAAAACACGAAAAGAGAATGTGATCATACGATAATTCAGTACTGTATACAGTACGTAGTAAAATTAAATCGAACATGAAACGCAAATCAGATGCAGTCATACCATATTAGAATGGTGTGTACTGTAATGGATATGCTTCTTTTCCATGAATCTTTTGTATGTATACGTACGTAGTACTGCATCCAATAATATTCTTTGTTGCAAAAATCACATTTCGAATAAGCGTACGAGAGAGAGAGAGAGAGAGAGAGAGAGAGAGAGAGAGAGAGAGAGAGAGAGAGAGAGAGAGAGGCGTAAAATAGCGTATGTAAAGCTGTACAGTATTATTATTATTGTTATTATTATTATTATTGTTGTTGTTGTTAATAAAATTATTATTGTTATTATTATTATCATTATTATTATTATTATTACTGTACAGTATTATTATCATTATTTATTATTATTACGGTATTGTACTTAATCTACGTACGTTCAGTATGCGCGGGGCATCTTCTATGAGTAGGTAACCAACGCATCATAGTACTGTAAGACGGGTTGTGATTGGTTCAAGCGCTGATAGATGACGAATCAGAACTCAAGTTTTGTAATCTAGCCTCTGATTGGTGTTTTGACCGCTTCTCCAACCCGCAGCATCTCTTTCCGCGGTCACTTTGTCTCCCGCTGTATCGCTGTGTTGACGTTGTTAATTGTGAACTTTAATCTGTGCTGTGCGTGACTGTTTTAAGTTGAACTTTTTGTTGAACTTTCTGTTAAACCCTACTGTACAATGCCTCCCAAGCCTTCTGCTTCTACTAAGGCTGGTAGTGAGCCTAAACAGCACCGAAAGATGATGACGATTGCTGAGAAGGTGACGCTTCTCAATACTATGTTAAAAGACAGTAGAAGTTACGCAGCCGCAGACCTCGAAGACCTGACGAAATCGGGCAGTGAAGACAGTGAAACACAGGAAGAGATCCAAGAAAATGTCGAAGAAACGGTCTTAACATTAGAACGGCTTGCCAAGCTCTGCAAGCTTGCGAATGAGGTGAAAGAAATGTCGCAAGAGTGGGACGAGGATATGGTTCGTTCTGTACAATTCTGCACCAAGATCGATGAACACATGGCTCCCTACAGGATGCTCTTGCGAAAAAAGAAGCAGCGGCAGCAACTTCCGATCACAATGCCCTCAAAAGAAATTGAAGAAGTGTCTCAGGAAGAAGTTGAAGAGGTGTCCCAGGAAAAGACACCTCCGTCTGAAGAGACGTAAAATACTATTATTGGCTGCACAGTAGAAGACATCATCAGCTTCATCATCATCATTTCTACTGTGCAGCAAATTCATCGCCATCATCATTCAAGTTTTTCTTGAACTTCTTTCGTGGTGAGTACAGTAACAATCTTTATTTTTTACTTAAACATTTTAATATTTGTGCCTGTTTTATAGTTTAGTACTGTATGCATTAAGTTAAAGGGAAGGTTTTAAAAGCCTATCATATTTTTTTTGTTTAAAATTTACATTTACGTACGTAAAACAATCTCTCTCTCTCTCTCTCTCTCTCTCTCTCTCTCTCTCTCTCTCTCTCTCTCTCTCTCTCTCTCTCTCTCTCTCTCTCTCTCTCTCTCTCTCTCTCGTAAATTGTTTTCCTGCTTTGCTACGTACAGTATGTACTGTATGATTTTATATAGATACGGTAAATAATATTTGTAATAACATATTTTCTAAAAGCTTTTACTGTAAATATCATTATTTATCACTTTCATCATGCGCGTTAAATGCCTTCTTTGTTCTGAGCGTGGTTGTTTACTGAGCGTACTTTATGACGCAGTCGTTTCAGGCGGCGTCATAAAGAAAAACATTTCATTTGGAAGTCCTAAGGAAAATTAAGTAAAACATTGGTAATAACAATATCAACATACTGTATACATGAATATAATCGATGCAAAAACTAACCTATACATATATGTGTACAGTACACTAAATGAGTTTGTTTCTTCATTATGATCAGAGATAAACGTAAACAAAACATTGGTTGCCATTTTTTATAGTGCTTTTTAGGTGTTTAGGAAACGCATGATATAAAATCGCCTTTAATATTTGTGCCTGTTTTAGTTTAGGGTACTGTAGTACATGCATTAAGTGTTCTGTACATTAAAGGGTAGTTTGTTAACAGTACTACGTACAAGGGAAGGTTTTAAAAGTCCGAATATACATGTTAAATAAATAGGTAAATATGATGTCACTACTTCGCGGATTTTCACCTATCGCGCCCGCATCTGGAACCTATCTACCGCGATAAACGAGGGTTCACTGTATTGGTACATGATAATAGGCGTCGGTAAGATCGATAGAGGTGGTGACGGCCCCACGGGGAAGTAAGGTCCGTACCTGAGAGATAGTCAACATCCGGAACTTGTCGCAGAGGATGTAAGTATTTAGCTTTGACAAGTCCAGGACCACTCTCAATGCCGACGAGCCTTCTTCGGAACTGTGAACAGGCAGCCTTGGAACTTCAGCGATCGAACCCGTTTGATTTCTTTTTTTTTTAGTAACTCTGTGGTGTACTCTTTCAGGATGGTAGTGGGTTTCTGGAAGAAGGTCACTGGTGGAGGAGAACCTTGTGACCATTTCCACCCCAAACCTTTGGAGATTATGCTGTGAGCCCACGGACTGAAGATCCAATGGTCTCGAAAGTGGTAAAGTCTCCCCCCTACCGGGACTACATCATTGCGAGGGAGTGAATCTAGGTCCTTTCCCTCCCCGAGCACCCCTTGTCCTAGGTCCGCCTCGTTGGCGGAACTGTACTCTACCCCTGTAGCTACCTCTCTGGTGTCCACGAAAGGAACCTAAGGGTTCGTAGCTAGGGTTATATGCAGGCGAGGGCATCCAAACGGGGTTGGGTTGTGTACCTGGGGGAGCAGTGAGGTAGACCACCTGTTGAGGGGGATTCGGTTGTAGAGACGTCGAAGCAAAGGGAGACTGTGATGACGAGTGGGTAACGGACAATTGATGGTAGTGACCCCGGTTCATCTTGTAAGGGGTAAATCTCTGTTTCTTCTTGAAGAAAGCTTGCTTTTGGGCTTCGACCTTCCTTCTGGCAGTGAGGCCCCAGCTCACTTGCAAATTTTGGTTTGCTCTCGCAGCGTCTTGCAGAACCTTGTTCACCTCCTCCTGAGGAAAGAGGGTTTTACCCCAGCAGGAGGAAGCTATCAGCCTGTTCGGTTCATGTCTGATCGAGGCCTTAGATAGAACGTATTTCCTGCAACTAACCCGAGCCGAACAAAACTCGTGTAGGTCGATTTGGAAGGACAGAGACAGGTTCTTCGTGAATATCCGAAACAAGGTCTCAGCCGGATAAAGCGAGGCTAGAGACTCCACGGAGGTAATGGAGTGGAGAGACCTAGCTAACCTATTCCGTGCCTCAAACTCAGTCTTGAGAAGATTCTCCGGTAATTTGGGAAGCTTCTCGGAAAACAGATTAGAGGCGCAGTCTGGGTCTAACTTCTCTACTGTGAAAGTAGAGGAAGCACCATCCCAGATAGTAGAGGTACTCGGGATGAGCATGGAGGTGGGGTCCGTCTCTTTA
Source organism: Palaemon carinicauda (assembly GCF_036898095.1). Classification (NCBI taxonomy): domain Eukaryota; kingdom Metazoa; phylum Arthropoda; class Malacostraca; order Decapoda; family Palaemonidae; genus Palaemon; species Palaemon carinicauda. The sequence continues at coordinate 106,922,937 of NC_090725.1, read as the reverse complement.
AGAGCCGGCATGGCAAAACCTTCTTTGACAGCTTGAAAAGTAAGACCTGCCACTTTATCCGTAATAGGTAAGGTAATAACGGGAGCAGTTGTAAATATGGTGTAGGCCCCTTTGTGTGGGGTGAGCTTGGAATTAGCGCACCCCCAGTCCGACAACGTCCTGGCCCAGAGAGCTTGGGCCTGCTCTTTAGGAAATATTACCGTTTCCTTCGGTACCTTGTCTAACCTAACCAAGGCATGTTCTTTCAAACGGACGAAGCCGTTGAATGGGAATTCTAGTCCCGGCGGGTAAAATTCTAGGTCCTCTAGAGGGCGGGTGCCTATGCCCTCCAGCGTTATGGCACCATCTATATATGGAGCATGTAAGGCAAACCTCCATGGGTTGTTTTTATCGAAGTGGGGTAACTTCGATGCGTCTGGGGCTGAAGGAGGAGGCATCTGAGTTCCTGAACGGATCAGATTCGCCACCATATCTTTGAGCTCCGTCATAGCTCCTTGGCTTACCCTAGAATGTTGTTGTATCTGCTCTTTAACAATATCCCTGATCAGGTCGGTGGAGAAGGAGGGATCCCGAGCACGATCCGCTGACGAAGCCCTGGACTTAGCGGACTTCGTCTTTTTAGTAGTCATGGTTTTATGTAAAGTAATATGAACATCAGGATCCTTTGAGGGTCCAGGGACCAGTGACACAGATAATGGCAAAGCTGAAGGCTTAAAGATACGTAGTGGCTTCACCTTGGGTCGTACAAGAATGGAGGGATCCCGAGGAGAAGCCGTAGGCTTATCAAAGCTGTGAAAGGAGGAAGTAGAGGAAGGAGTGAGAGATGAAAGGGGGTCCACCAACTCATCACCACCTACCTGCCCATCCATGGGTTCGACGTCCAAATCTAGAGAGGACTCGTCCTCCGTCAATAAAGCTTCTTCTTCCGTTGGGATGGTTGCTCTAACCGCCTCAATTAACGGGGCCGCTGTCTCCGGTGGAACTGCCGCAGTAGTAGAGCCCGGGAATATGCAAGAGGCCATGTCTCCATCGAGGAGATAGGGTGCGCCAGACGGAGCATTCCTCCTAAAGCCTGACACCCACGGACGGAGAGCAGCTCTTGCCTCCCGGAGAGATTCATCATCAGCCTGAAAGAGGTGAGGGGATTAATGATGAAGCAATAAGCGATGTATATATATATATATATATAAAGAGCCAATTAATTCATCGCAAAGGATACCAAAAGGAACAAACTAGAACCAACTTACATCATCGTTCAGGAGTAGGGATGACAGCTCGTAGCAGAGCGTGCATGACTCCGGGAACCATACCATGTAGGGGGCTTGTCCCGGTTCCCGAGAGAAGGATATGGCGCAATGTGCATGAGACCGGCATAGGTCATGGCCCAGGGGATCATTAAAAGCAGCGGGGCAGCCCTTGGCAGCGCAGCGGACCTTCTGTAAAAGAAAAGAGACATAAGTCTGGATGTTCCTTGAGACTCTGGTCAGTGAACAGATGAATCAATAGAAATAGATAACATTAATATGTGTGCCTAATATGGTTCTATAATTGTTAGCTAGAGCTACAAATTAATATATTAAAGTCCAGTAACCACGCAACATGTAACTATAAACCTCATCGGTAAAATAATGTTAACCCCGGTTCTGAACGTATGAGTGATCTCCGGTGAAACCGGAGATCCGGTGACAAAGGTCCGTAATAATGAAATCGTGAACATCAGCGGTTAAGATAATGTTAACCTCAATGCTGAACGGCTGTGTGATCTCCGGTGAAGCCAGAGATCCGGTGAAAAAGGACCGTAATAATGAAATTGTGATTAATCATGAAAAAGGTTCGTGTGCACAAGGCCGAAGCCGGAGTCTGAGTGCCGGGTTTCACCGTTGCACTCCAAATATCTGACTAGTTTCCAACCCTATGAGTATCCATTATAGCGGAGTATAACTCAAGGCGGTGAACGTTCCGAAGAGAACGCAACTACGGGTGGCGGCATAAAGCGAGCCCAAAGTAATGACTCATACACGAATGGAACCTATTAATAATGCTAGCTATATTAACGGTAACCACATCAATAAAACGTAAATACCATCGAACGTAATATCATAAACCCGTAGAAGAAGAGGAGGAAGGGATAACTCGTGAGCGTATAAAATGGAAAACGGGAAATCCACCTCTTCTTACTAGAGATTAAGAAAGAAAACGAGAGAAAGGGTAACTCGTAACTGTAGTAACAGAAAACGAGAACTCCATGCTCACGCTCTCATGGTTACATTATAAAGAACCAAAAGCACACAATAATATAAGAATAATAAAATTGTAATAACCAAGAACGAAGAATAACGACAGCGTAACAAATAAATATAAAGATATAGTCTAAAAACGACCACCTTCCCGAGGCGTGTACTTAAACTATAACAAAGGCAAGAACGTTATTCTTCGTTCGTCCAAATTGGACTTGCTAGCAAAACAAATACCATAGTAAAAACAATAATAAAATAATGATAATAATAATGGTCATAAATCGAAAGTGATATAACCTAGATGACAGAGTACCAGATGGGCAATATTAACTTGAAATACCATCGAAGCGAACAAAGCCAAAATGGCTGCCGATACCGAGGAAGGCCAAGCCGCTCCCAAAATTAAAATCCACAATACTGGAAAGAGAACAAATGCCCAGTACTGAAAAAAGCTGTCAAAACAAACTATGGTACTTAACATTGGTAAAGGTGCAGTAGCAGCGTCAGTCATGATGAATTAACGTCAAACACGGGAAAAAACACCGAGAGCACAAACAATACAACTATGCGAGCAAGTCCAAAACAGAAGGATGTCCTAGGGGGCGTGCGTGTTAGGTGTCGGTGGCGTGGTCCAAATGTGTTCTCTAGGGCCTCTGTTACAGCCCTTCCCTTTGATGAAGGAATTATCTAAATGGAAGACAGCCTGTGAATAGTGGTTTTCACACGCCCCTGTTGTATACACGACACCCACAAGGTGCTCGCGCGAGGGTAGTAACCTCTGCATTCCATGCTTTTATCTCTCTCTGGTATATTTGGAAGGTTTATATCAGAAAAGTGTAAAGAAGGACCTTTTCACCGGCCATCACAGGTCGCCCCAGAAAAGGCTACATACTGTGAAGCTCTGCCCTGATGTGCTTCTTCATCAGCTCCTTCATTCGTCTGGGCTGGGATGTCGAGTGCTTTAAATGAGCATGCTTGATATCATTGCTAGATTGCGATAATTGAACGCAAGCTTCTAATCTCGCACATACGTTTAGGAGGTGAGGAAGTCTCTCTCATTGGGGAGAGCGACCCGGCCAGTGTATAGCAGGTTAGACACACAAATACACATACTCCTCTCTCCTTGGAAAAGATCGAGAACGAGAGGGGCTGTTCCAGATACATATTTTAGAATTAGGTCTGGATCCTAAGTCATGATCTCCCAGGGATGCTCGAAAATCCCTTCTGGTCTACGAGATCTTCATTACTGACCAAAGATCCTTACTTTCTCTGAGGCGTAAGCCCTCAGAGAAAGAGAAAGGGGGTTAGATGTGCATCAGAGAAATCGGGATCTGACCAAAATCTGTTCGGTTCTGAAAGATTGAAGACGTCCCCCACTGGGAAGTGTTAGATTCTGAGGAGTAAGAGGGCGTGAGGTTGACACAAATTCGATCATGGACAATCAATAATTGTCGTCGGAATAAAGGTGGTCTTGGGTTTTGAGGGTGAGGGTCACACAGAGGAGTAACTGGGTGCTGATGGCCAAGAATATGACAAATTCTTAGATAATTTGTATTTTTCCTAACTATACAAACCTTATATTTAATAGGGGTATCACTTTCGGCAAAGTGAACCCTCGTTTATCGCGGTAGATAGGTTCCAGACCCGACCGCGATAGGTGAAAATCCGCGAAGTAGTGACACCATATTTACCTATTTATTTAACATGACAAATTCGAAGATAATTTGTATTTTTCCTAACCATACAAACCTTAGCTATTTACAGAGGGTTTACCTTTTAGCGCAGCTGAAATAGCGAGCCATTAGAATTTAACGAGGGTGTATTACCCCTGCGCTAGTTAGCGGGGGGGGGGGGGGGGGAGGGGAGTGGTAGCTAGCTACCCCTCCCCCCCCTCACACACAGATGAATGCTCACTTTCACTTAGAGGTAGGACTTGTCTTGGGGGACAGGGCTGGCGGGCAAATATGTGTAAATAGCTAAGGTTTGTATGGTTAGGAAAAATACAAATTATCTTCGAATTTGTCATTTGTTCCGTAACCGAAATACAAACCACGCTATTTACAGAGGGTGACTTACCCCTTAGGTAGGGTGGAAAGTCCCCAGCCATACTGGCTTTGGCTTTACCCGGGGACTCAGAATCCGAGTGAGTCGCACTCGAGAAAAGGAGTCCCTGCACCTCACAAGTTCCTTGCTCCGCAAGGAACCATGTGGCCTACGTAAGCTTGTGTGTGAAGGAAGAAGTGTGACCAGTCCTAGGCAGTTGACCTGGAGTTCCAGAAGGAACTCTGGGTTAGGACGTTCCCAATACCACCTCGTCAGGGTATGGGGGACGCGACAGTATTGACTCAATACTCGGAACACAAGGAAGCATGGTTTACCTGCAGAGGTTCGAGGTCAGCTATGCAGAGACCAGGATGCTGCTTCCCCGTAGAGGGGATGATGAAGAAAGAAATAAGAGCCAGACATACTTCTTTCGTTCATGCAGACTAAAACCTGATAACAATGCCCTCAACCTTCTGCTACCTGTCCAAAAAGGAGCCTGAGGTTAGACCAGCTGTTGTGTAGCCACCACAGAGCGATAGAAAACGTATCGAGACTCCTGTGAGTCACGCCCTGCAGGAAGCGGGCTGCGAAGGTCATTAGACGCTTCCAGACTCCAGCTTGTAGCACCTGCGTCACAGAGTAGTATTACTCGAAGGCGAGGGACGTTGCGATGTATCCAACATCGTGCTGTAGGGCGACGTGACGGGGGAGGGTCTGGAGACAGGTCCAGATGAATGTCCTTGAGTCCGGGCTGAAGAGGTATACTGGTGACTCCCCCCCGTGTCCTCCTTGTGCTCCCAAATCGGCTGCAACTGAGGACAAACTGCAGCTGTTCCCAGCGCTAACCTCTCGATTCCTTTACTGGCAAGAAAGAGAAGGTCTTGGGACATCAGATACAGAATGGAGACTCGAAATCTTGAATGAATTGGACCGAAGGGCCGGGACCCCCAGATTCTGAGTCTAGCCAACAACTCAGGAGCGAACCTGAATGTTGCCTTCCCCTCTTCCTTAGAAAGGGGGGAGTTGTAAGAGACCAAGAAGATTGCTTACACACTGGTCGTGGCCAGAGTGAGCAGGAGACCCAAGGCGGAATACAATCTGAGGCCTGTCGTAAAGGGTCTTGAGAAGATCTCTTAAAGGACCAAAAGTCCGAGCCATGCTCCAAGTTGGAGGTCTTCCTCCGACTAGGGCAGAGACGATCGTAGCTTCGCATGAGCGAGGATAGATCCAGCGGGCAGGAAAAAGTTATTCCTTTAAGCCTGAAGGTCAGGGAAAGGCTGAGCGACAGGCTTCATTGCCGAGAGCGGAAAGGAGTTTTCTCCCGCCGAAAGGCAATAAGACCGTTATTGCTGGAGAAGAGGCCTCAAGGGAAGAGGTATATCTCCCACGGCACCAACCACCTTAGACTCTTCACTTTGCCTGGAAGACCCCTGTGGATAACTATCGCAGATGACGCGACCTCCGTACCGCGACTGTAGCGGGCTGTCTCTTCTTGAGGAGGAGGCGTAGTGTCTCCAGGCATGAAGTCGAAGCGACGCCCCAGTTCAGGAGAAATGTCGCAGTGTGGTTGCTTGAGTAGTCTGCGCCGTGGGAGGAGCTCTCCCGGGAGTTCCGTCAGGGGAAGCAGAGGGTCCAGAAACCGTTCTGCGCATAGTCCCAGTGGAGCTCTCCCATTGAAAGGTTGACAGACAACCTGGTCTTGTTGAGACCCATTGTCCACAGACAAAAAGGAGGGAAGACGCAGGCGTCGAAGTTGTCCCACCATCACCGGAATGCATCTTGCCAGAGTCTCGGGGTCTGAGACTGGGGGGAAGAACAGCGGAAGCTTGAGGTTCCAAGCTGTCGCGATCAGGTCCCCCAGACCAGTACTTGCTGGTTACCCAAGGTCAAAGACCCCCAGGTACACTCTCTCTACGAGGCTCTGCTCAGATAGTCGGAGAGAACATTCCCCTGCCTGGAATGAGAGCCGATGGTGGTATTGAGAGAATCTCAATCATCCCGGTATCTCTACTGCAAGATGTGAAGGTGTGAAAATGCGTCCCCTGCTGGTTAGAATACGCCAGAATCATGAAGTCGACGCGCACGGGGCGACTCGGCAGGAACTGTAGGATCTGTAGAGGGCCCAGACTAAGGCCCCTAAGCCTGCCTGAATGATGGAGAGGTATCCTTCAGGTCTTGACCATAGGCCTGGACCGGAACATGCCCCCCCCCCCCTTCCTTTGACGAGTCCGAGAACAGCATCAAGTATGTGGGGAAAGGACGAGAATATCCACTACCATCAAGAGGCTCCATAGGTCAACACCCATTGCAGGTCTAATAGTTCTGCTGGTCCCATAGGGGCCAGGAAGTCCGGTTAAACATTGCCTGAAGCCACCGGAACTTGGACCGCCCCACATGGAACTTATCCTGAGGCGACCGTTCGGACCATAGACGGGTCAATGAGGAAAGGAGAACTAGGAAACGTTCCAAGGTAGGGCTGAAAGCTTTGCTTGACTGAGAACAGGTACTGCGACTCTCCTCAGTCTTGCCACAGTCAACTGAAAGGAAGGCTCGGAGGATGTGGTAACAGAATCTGGCGTCCCCAGGGCGTCACCCATCCAAGTACCGACGTTGCTTAACCTCGCTGGACGGACGAGAAGCGGGGTTTCCAACGTGGTAAGGCCGTTGACTCAATATCATGGCCAGATACTCCAGATGTTGAGGCAGAGGAAGAGAAGGCTCCAAGCAAAATACCATGAGCCCACACTCATGGTAAGCATCCGGAAGCTTGTCCCGGCGCTGAAGAAGGTCGAACCCGAGCCTACCGGAGTTGACCAGCCCTCCAAACAGCAGAGGAGGCGGAAGCCTGCACCTGAGCGGCCAAGAGGAAGGCAGGGAGAGTTCTCTGGGGAAACAAACCTGCTATGCCACGGCGGGATAGCCACACTGCATCATAAGCAGGAATACTTGCAGTCTAGGCTGAATTCGACGAGCTCCCTGGAAGATGGATGGAATGGAAACTGAAAGTACCCGTCCTTCCGATCCAGGGTTTAAGGAGTCCTGTCGCCTCGTTACCAGTCTGATCGATTCTGCTGGTCTACGCTGGCCGAAGTTTGTTCGACAAACTTGATCAGGGCTGAGAGGTCGACTACGGACATCCCCCCTCCCAGATCCTTCCTTACAAGAAAGGATCGACTGAAGAGGCCGGGGGTGAAGCCGTCGATGATCCTAAGGAAGACCTTCGCCTAAGGTATGGATCATTCTGCCAACCGGGCAACTCTTGCTGACGCTATGGCATAGAGGTTCAGAGACACTGAATTCGCTGACAGAGACGGCAGGCGCGATATCCTTGGCTGATCACAGAGATTGTGCGGGAATGGGCATTGGGAAGCTGTCATTCGGATGAGTAACCTTAAGCATTCTCCCAGCGAAAAACCTGCAATCCTAGAGTTCGTGAACTCTGCCGCTCCTTTTAGGACTATGCCCCCCCGGGGGAGCCTCCCGTGCCATCTGTTCCTGACAGGAGGAAACTGCAATTGGACACCTTGTCCCAGTTGTCGTAGCCGATAACTTAGGCCGACGTGGTTGAAAGAAAAGGGCGCTGGAGCCCTGCAGAGTTTGGAAGAAAGCGCCTTGGAGGAGTGAAAACGGAAGTCGATTTCCTCCGCACAGCCGCTGTCTAAGTCTCTGTCCTTGGGCACAAACAAACTCTTCTCAAGGATGGAATGGTGTCTGAGGTCGTCGACCTCCACAGATGAGACACCCGAAGGAAGCCCTCACTCAGCGCGTCCAGATGGTACAACATCGAGCTTGTCCGCAAGTTAGATACTTACCGACGAAAGGCCAAGGTACCTGAGCTCGAGAGGAGGAAAGTACCCATGATCTTCCTGTAGCTTCCTTGAACCAAACCTCGGGCCGTAACCGAGGAGGGAAAGGACCTGGTAAGCTCCCAGAGGAAGGGGTAAGCAGTCACCCCTTGTCCGATGGAGAAATCTCGAACGGAAAGCCCCCCCCGCCAAAAATCCTTCCAGGGAATGACGGGGAAGGGCTAACCCAGGTTCAGGAAAGAGGAGTGTTGCTCAGATTTCCCTGAAGTTTCTCCTATTCTTGCAAGTGCCATGCTCTGCGTTTACGGGGTGAGGCCGTGTTCTGGAAATACGCTCCAGAAGAACTCGCCAGGCTGGCCATGCGAAAACCCCATTGGAAATCGTGGTCGCAATCGCCCTGGAGCTCGCGTGACGGTAATTCAAAGATTTGCGCGTGGGCGAACGTGGAAGCGCCCATGCGCGGTAACACAGGAACGCAAACGAAGGTGAGCGAAGGAGCGCAGAAGGAGGGCGAGCGTGGTAGGAAGGGCCAGAGCTGGTGGTCAGCGAGCGATAACCCATAGACGAGCAATGGATACTGCAAGAAATAAGCCGACGTTTGTGCGAAGAAACACTGTAGGTTCGAGCGACGGAACACCGTCGGTTCGTGCGACGGCGTGCGACGGAACACCGTCGGTTCGCGCGACGGAACACCGTCGGTTCGCGCGACGGAACAGCGTCGGTTCGCGCGACGGAACACCGTCGGTTCGCGCGACGGAACACCGTCGGTTCGCGCGACGGAACACCGTCGGTTCGCGCGACGGAACACCGTCGGTTCGCGCGACGGAACACCGTCGGTTCGCGCGACGGAACACCGTCGGTTCGCGCGACGGAACACCGTACGTCCGCGAGATGGAAAACCGTTGGTTCGCGCGCGGGCGAACATTGGAGAGCATGGGCGCGGACGCGCATGAGCGTAGACGTGTAGGCGCGCAGGCGAATGATCGCGCGGGCGCACAGGCGAGCGGTCGCGCGGGCGCGCAGGCGAACGGTCGCGCGGGCGCGCGGGCGAGCGGGCGAGCGGGCGCGCGGGCGAGCGGTCGCGCGGGCGAGCGGTCGCGCGGGCGAGCGGTCGAGCGGGCGAGCGGTCGAGCGGGCGCGCGGGCGAGCGGTCGAGCGGGCGCGCGCGGTTAAGCGGGCGAGCGGTCGCGCGGGCGCGCGCGGGCGCGCGGGCGAGCGGTCGCGCGGGCGCGCGGGCGAGCGGTCGCGCGGGCGAGCGGGCGAGCGGGCGAGCGGTCGCGCGGGCGAGCGGGCGAGCGGGCGAGCGGTCGCGCGGGCGAGCTGTCGCGAGGGTGGGCAGGTGAATGAGCGCGAGTCCGAGGCGGCGAACGCAAGCGTTACCGCGATGGCGAGGAAACGCGCTGCCGCGTGGGCGAGGGAGACTGCTGGCGATATGGATCAACAGGCGATCGGTGGTGAGCTGGTGAGCGCTAACGCGCAGGTTGGCGATGGCGCGTTGTGGCATGCCGACGCGATGGCGAGCAGCATGCGCAGGTGAGCGATCGTGCGATGGCGAGCAGCATGCGCAGGTGAGCGATTGTGCGATGGCGAGCAGCATGCGAAGGCGAGCGATCGCGAGCAGCATGCGCAGGTGGGCGATGGTGATCAGCATGCGCAGGGTCGTGCGATGGTGATCAGCATGCCAGGGTCACGCGATGGCGATCAGCATCTGCAGGTGGGCGATCACGCGATGGCGAGCAGCATCCGCAGTTGAGGGTCGCGCGATGGCGAGCAGCATCCGCAGGTAGGCGATCGCGCGATGGTGATCAGCATGTGCAGGGTCGCGCGATGGTGATCAGCATGCGCAGGGTCGCGCGATGGCGATCAGCATCCGCAGGTGGGCGGTCGCGCGATGGCGATCAGCATCCGCAGGTGTGCGGTCGCGCGATGGCGATCAGCATCCGCAGTTGAGGGTCGCGCGATGGTGAGCAGCATCCGCAGTTGAGGGTCGCGCGATGGCGAGCAGCATCCGCAGTTGAGGGTCGCGCGATGGCGAGCAGCATCCGCAGTTGAGGGTCGCGCGATGGCGAGCAGCATCCGCAGTTGAGGGTCGCGCGATGGCGAGCAGCATCCGCAGTTGAGGGTCGCGCGATGGCGAGCAGCATGCGCAGGTGAGCTAGTAGCTGGCGAACCATGTTCCTTCAGAAGTGTTGGAGAACGTTGGCGCGCCGGCTGTAACACACGCGGGCGATCCGGAGTTCGCCGAGAGACAGGTGATCGCTGGCGAGCTGATGATCGCTGACGAGCAGACCTGAACCGAAGTTCTAGATCGCGAGGGCGAACGTGGGCGCACAGGGCGCATAACAGGAACCAACAGGAACAGCAGGGATGATCATCATGAGAGCGCTGACGAACAGGAGAGCTCTGATGAGCAGGAGAGCCCCTGTGCGCTAACACTGAGCAGGAGCAGGAGAGAACACAGCAGAAGGGCGCGCAGGGGAACCCTGACACGCAAGGGAAGAACCCCCGTGGGAGGCAACCCTTTGCCCCGAAGGGATCGTTGTCCGCCGGGAGACTGATGTCTGTCGGAAGACCGTTGTCTGTCCGTCGGGAGACTGATGTCCGTCGGAAGACCGTTGTCCGTCGGGAAGACCATTGCCCGTCGGAAGACGAGATCAGACTGCTGTCCATCTGCACTAAGGCGGAAGATCAAGAAAAAGGAGATGTAGGCTGCAAACGGAGATTCAAAAAGGCGCCTCTAGTACCCTTATAGGGAGATGAGAGGCCCTTACGACGAGGCGGACGGTGGGCCTTACGGCGAGGGAGGCCAACAGCAACAGCAACAGAAGAATCCTCCGAAGAGGAGTCTCTATGAGTGTACTCTCTCGCGAACGAAAGAGAAACACTTCGTAGAAGAGACTGGTCAGTCAGTGACCTAAAAGGAGCAATCCTCCGAAGAGGAGCTCCTGCAGTTGCCCAGCCCCTTGAGCGAACCTGCAGGTGTGATCGCTCAGCACCAAGAGCATAGTCGCACGAAAAAAAGGCAAGAGAAGAACCCCCCAAAAGGGAAAAAACTCAAGCCTGGACAGGAAAAAAAACTTCCCTCGGAAGGAAAGTTACCCGCCCAAGGAGGCAAGCCTCCTGAGAGTTCTAAAATGAACTGGAGAGCTGTCCGTCGTCACGGGAGTACTTCCAGTAGAAGGAGACACGCCCCTGACGAAAATACAAGGGGGGAGGCAGCAACAGCCGAATCCCCAGGACTCAACAAGACAGCTCACACCGTTGCCATATTACAGAAACGAACTAGATCGGTAACGGTAAAAAAATAAAACAAATAACATTAGTACACATTCATTCCCCTGGGAAGGCTCCGAAGAGGAATCCCGAGGGAAAGGAAACAAGAATTACACAACAGGCACGTGCCCTCACAACCACTTACACTCACGGAAGAAGAGCTGTAACCAAAACAGAATTATAACAATTATAATTATGTAACTATGTAATTATGTAATTTCAAAATGAATGAACACTTAAGAAAGAACGAAAACCCCGAAAGGAATTGTTCTACAAGCTGAAAAAAACAACTACAATTAGATTCATAAACTAATTGAGACAAACGTACGGCGTAGCAACCCCCCCACACGGAAAGGAAGCTACAAGGGCGTAGTAACATGTAGTAAAAGGGTGAACGACCTCAAGAGAGAGAGAGAAAGACCGGAATCAAACTCGATCGCCACCCATAAAATTACGCCGTGGAGGCCTAACTGCCAAGGACACCACGTAGAAATCGTACACTACACACACAAATCTGAAAAGGAAACTTACTGATTTCTATACTCAAATATAAATACAAACATGAAAACATGTTTACATATATATTGAGTAAAAGAAAAGTAAGCGATTAAGTAAAGACAAAACAAACAATGGCTGCCAGAGAGGACCAAGACAGAGACGTCTGTCACAGTCCGAGCCAAAAGTGAAAGTGAGCATTCATCTGTGTGTGAGGGGGTGGGAGGGGTAGCTAGCTACCACTCCCCTACCCCCCCGCTAACTAGCGCGGGGATAATACACCCTCGTTAAATTCTAATGGCTCGCCATTTCAGCTGCGCTAAAAGGTGAACCCTCTGTAAATAGCGTGGTTTGTATTTCGGTTACGGAACAAATGTATATTCAGACTTTTAAAACCTTCCCTTGTAGGGTGATGTGTTCACGACCCGGACACGGTCTCGACTCGGACAGTCTTAATAACCAATGAACGATCGAGCCTAGGATGACGTCAGAGCTATGACGTATGAGGGAGGGCGGTCCTAACTAGACGCCATTTGCAAACCTGCCCGCCAACGCTCCGCTTGTAAACAAGGTAAGAATTTCAATTTTAAGGGGTCGCGATCTTAATTTTCGGCATCAGGATATATTGTGCCATGACCACGAATAAGGCGTGATCAAGTTGTGATAAGTTTTGTTATGTAATATAGCCATATTGGCATAAAATCAGTGATAATACGGAGTGCCTAAACAACAATGGAGTGGTTTAGGGTGGCCGCTAAATAATTTTATGGTGTGTTCTCGACTCGGACAATTTTTGACGGTTCATGCAAATTAAGTGTACTGGAAAAACCACTTAAAAAGTGAATGATTGCATAGTTCTTACAACTATAATGTACCATATGTGAGATAAAGCCATGGAAAAGGCTGGAAATGGGTGTTTGCCACGGCTAAATATCGAGTGATTTTTCGAAGTGTTTTATTGATGGAAGTGAATTATTTTTAGCATTAATATGTGCCCCCATTAGTGTTTACTTTTCCAAATTTAAATATTTAACCTAGGCCAATTGTTTATATTTTTTACGAATTTTTAAAAAAATTATGTGCGTGGTCTCGACTCGAACAATGTGCACGTGCTGTCCGAGTCGAGAACACGGAGGTATAAGAAGCAATAAAATTTTTTTTTTTAAATGACTCTGTCAATCACTCTCATTTTAACCTAAAACCAATATTAATACTATATATTAACTCTTATAAAATTATTGATGGTTTAAAATGTTATTTTTATAATAAAATAAATTTTTGAATATACTTACCCGGTGATTATATAAGCTGCAGCTCTGCTGCTCGACAGAAAACTCTACGTTCAAAATCCGCCAGCGATCGCTATGCAGGTAGGGGGTGTACATCAACAGCGCCATCTGTCGGGCAGGTACTCAGTACTCAATGTAAACACAGAACTCAATTTTCTCCTCGGTCCACTGGGTCTCTATTGGGGAGGAAGGGAGGGTCCTTTAATATATAATCACCGGGTAAGTATATTCAAAAATTTATTTTATTATAAAAATAACATTTTTCAATATTAAACTTAGCCGGTGATTATATAAGCTGATTCACACCCAGGGGGGTGGGTAGAGACCAGCAATAATTGTTTACATTATTATGAGCTAAGGATTTTTTATTTCATTTTAGCAGTTATTCAAAATAACAAACATAAAATAAATAAGTACCTGGTAAGGAAGTCGACTTGAACAATTACTCTGCCTTTTTAAGTACGTCTTCCTTACGGAGCCTCGCGATCCTCTTAGGATGCTGAGCGACCCCTAGGAGCTGAAGTATCAAGGGTTGCAACCCATACTACAGGACCTCATCAAAACCTCTAATCTAGGCGCTTCTCAAGAAAAGAATTTGACCACCCGCCAAATCAACCAGGATGCGAAAGGCTTCTTAGCCTTCCGGACAACCCAAAAACAACAATAAAAAACATTTCAAGAGAAAGATTAAAAAGGTTATGGAATTAGGGGAAAGTAGTGGTTGAGCCCTCACCCACTACTGCACTCGCTGCTACGAATGGTCCCAGGGTGTAGCAGTTCTCGTAAAGAGACTGGACATCTTTAAGATAAAAAGACGCGAACACTGACTTGCTTCTCCAATAGGTTGCGTCCATTATACTCTGCAGAGATCTATTTTGTTTAAAGGCCACTGAAGTTGCGACAGCTCTAACTTCATGTGTCCTTACCTTCAGCAAAGCTTGGTCTTCCTCACTCAGATGGGAATGAGCTTCTCGTATCAACAGTCTGATATAATAGGATAAGGCATTCTTTGACATAGGCAAAGAAGGTTTCTTAATAGAACACCATAAAGCTTCTGACTGTCCTCGTAAAGGTTTAGTTCGTCTTAAATAGAACTTAAGAGCTCTGACAGGGCATAAGACTCTTTCTAGTTCATTTCCAACCATATTTGAAAGGCTGGAATATCGAACGATTTCGGCCAAGGACGAGAAGGTAGCTCGTTTTTGGCTAGAAAACCAAGCTGTAAAGAACTGTAAGTTTACTTGTGAACGAAGGTTCTGGAGTGGGAGGTGAGACCTTCCGGACTCACCAGTGGTAGCTTATACACCCCCCCCTGGAACCCCCCCAAGCGGCGGCGCGAGCCCTAAACCACGCCCCCTTGGGCGGAGGTTACCAGGGACGAGCGGGTTGACTCGGCAATGGAAGTCACATTTTTGAAGTTGTAATAGAACAAAAAAATAACACAGAAGTGGTTGAGCTTACCTTGGTAGTGCAAGTTATGAAGGAATTACTGTGAAGGTGCAAATTGTTGGACATAAAGGTCTTTTTACTAGTAAATTCAATCTTCTTGTGCTCTCTTGGTTGATATGAATATTGAAAGATTCCAGTTAGTTTGTTTCCTGTGGAATAATAGTGATTGTATGTGTGTGTTCTTGTATATAGCCTACTCTGTTGAATTATGAAGTTGTTAGAATATTCCCTCCTAAGTACTGTACATGGTCTCCTCGGCTCACGGGCGAAGGGTTGGAGGGTGACCCAGACTTTGAGTCCGGAAGGTCTCACCTCCCACTCCAGAACCTTCGTTCACAAGTAAACTTACAGTTCTGGAGAGGGAGGTCTCAACCTTCCGGACTCACCAGTGGTAGCTAGGCAGATGCTTCAGGGGGCTTGAAGATGAAGTCCAGCGACCACAGCATCGAAAGCTCCCTGTAAGCCGAGGAGAGCATAGTAAGAGCTGAAGACAGAGTCGCTTCTCCAATTCATTCTGGACATGATTTCTTGTATCGATACTCCATTGTATAGCAGTCTTGATGAAGCTTGCCCCTTATAGAGTGAAAATTCGTTGACTGTTTAGTTGCATTTGGGTCGGCTCTGAAAATGCACTCCCTAAAAAGTTGTCTCATTTTTTGTAGAGACATTATCTTGAAGTGTTCATCTAGCCATATATGGTCTTTCCTGTCTATGTTTCTTTCCATACAGACTTTGTTGGTGTATTCCAAATAGAAGTTCAATTGTCTGACTGGACATATTTTTGGTCTGTTAGGAAGCTTCCTAAAGCTGATCTCTATTGGCGTGTAGTTGTTCTTTTGGTTTTTGGCCATGAAGGAAGGGTGGTTCCGTAAGACAATGTGTTCTGGGGTGAAGGTGGCTCCTGGAAATGCTGAGATTGTTAAATTGATTAGCTCTTAAAGGGCAAGCTAAGGCTACTAGGAACAAGGTCTTCTGTGTCAGTAGTAAGGTAGAGTTATCTTTCGTGGTGTTGAGAAATGAAATTACTTTGTCTAGATCCCAGCCAGGGAACTGGTGAGAATTTCTAGGTTTCCTTCTATTAACTCCCGATATCATTGCTTTGACATATTGTCCTCTGCAAGACAGTAACCTGGGAAATAGCCTGACAAGATAGGACCTAAAGCTGCTCTGTAGCTCTTCAGGGTGTTGTAAGACAGACCCTTGTCTATAAGGTGATTGAAAAATAAAATAATTGCTAACAGGGGAAATTTGTTGTCTCTTCCATACTCCTTGTGAATGAAACTTTTAAAAATGTTGTATAGGTTTTCATACTTGTGCAAGGAGCTGTCCCTCAAGCTGACAGCAATTTTGGAGCAAACCTCAGGAGGAAAGACGTTAGGGAGCTGATCCTTTAAATTTTGAAGGCGATCAAAGTTGATTGGAGCTTTGCTGAGGGTGAGATACAATCCTTGAGAACTATCTGGTAGTCTTCGATCTTCACAATATATCGTTTGTGCTGCTTCGCGACTGACTTCACTAATGGAATCCATGGTTCCGTCCCCTGCGATATGGTGCAGAAAAGCATATTATTATTGCATTCTTTATTGATTTTAAAAGCTACTTTGTGTAGTAAGAATCCTGGTGGAAAGGCATAGAGGGGTGTTGATCCCTTCCAGCTAATCGTAAGTGCATTATTGCTGATGGCTTTTTGATTTGGAAGAGATGAACAAAACTTTTTGCACTTAGTATTGAAGCCATTTGAGAACAGATCTATTTCTGGGGTGAAATTGAAGTCAGAGCAGATTAAGGAGAATAGACTGTCACTGAGGGAAGTTTCTGTGTGAATGGAACCCAGGTCCCTGGAAAGTGAGTCTGCGATGGTGTTACTTACTCCCCTGATCCATCTGGAATTTATCTGTATGTTGTGATCCTTCATGGTACTAAGTATTTTCCTGACTAGTTCATGGGCTAACTTGTTTCTGATACTACCCTGTTTCTTTATCCAACAATTAGTAACCTTTGAATCAACATGTATTAAGACTACCTTGTTGTATAACCTTGTGATGAAGTGTTCCAAAGAATAGAAGCAAGCTAATAACTCTCTTACATTGATGTGAAGGGAGGATTCTTCATTTGTCCAAGTTCCATTTATTGAGAGCATATTACCCGCTATCACTAATGCACCTCCCCAACCCTGGTTGGAAGCGTCAGTGAAAAGTTCTGCATCTATCTGTGGTTTTGGAATGTTAATCTCTCTGTACATTTGTCTCTGTTCCCATGGCTTTAGGTATTTTTTGAAGGTGTGGGGAATGATTTTGTACCCTGAATTAAAATAACTGTGGTACCTGTGGAGATATTTAAGATGGAATCTTCCCAAGCTTGTATAGGATGCACTAAAATTTAAAGCTCCGATTAACATTTGATAGGAATGCAGGTCGGATTTAACAGAGTTGGAGAAAGCTTTGGCCAATTCGACACACTTCTCTATGTTTTTCCCACTGGGATTCATAGTTTTCTTAATCATATTGTAATGCACTCCTAAAAATTCAATTCTTTGAGTCGGTTCAATTGTAGATTTTTTAAGTGAGATATTCCATCCTAAGTCTGACAAGATCTTAATGACTAGCTGAATGTGATTTTTACATTTTACATAATCTTTTGCTAATATGAGAATGTCATCAAGATAGTTGAATATTAAGATGTTATATGAAGTTCTAATATACTTGATCACTGTGTACATTATTTTTGAAAAAATATAAGGTGCTGTCTTTAGTCCAAAGGGTATCACAGTCCATTTGAACTTCCTTTTACCTAGTTTGAAGGTTAGAAATTTCTGGCTACTTGCATGTAATGGAATGTGCCAATAAGCATCTTTTAAATCTAGTTTGCAGGCCCAAGAGTTTAGATGTAGATAGGGAAATATAGTATTGGCCTTGAGCATGGTAAAAGAAGGTTTTTTAATCATGGTGTTGAGCACTTTCATGTCAAAGATTAGTCGTACTGTTCCATCTGGTTTGAATTTATAAAATATGTGGTTGGAGTAGTAAAAGGAAGTTCTGGGGGATCTGCTCTATGACACCTAGTTTTAGCAGTCTGTCACATTCACTTTCCAATATTTTACGCTTGTTAATTGAATAAAATCTATCTTTACCTGTTCTTTTTAATGACCTCTGGGCTTTAAGTTTATTATTAAACGGAATTCTCACCCCTTCATTGATAATTTTACAAGCAAAAGAGGCATTAGGAAGCTTTCTCCAACTATCAATATTCATCAATAATGACTTACCTATCCTATAATCTGGGGGGCTCTGGGAGGAGTTATTCATTGGTTTTGAGGCTAAAGGCGAGGTCTCTTTACTTCTATCTTGATTTATAGCATTTGGCCCAATGTCATGATGGTCTGGTGCGGAGCAAAGCTCGTTATTATCTGGTGCTGACCAAAGCTCATTAACCACTGGTGCTGAGCAAAGCTCGTAATTAACTGGTGCTGAGCAAAGCTCATTAACTGGTGCTGAGCAAAGCTCATTATTAACTGGT